>NC_086372.1:4324826-4624826 GCF_036324505.1 Eleginops maclovinus
GGGCAAAAACCCAAAATACAGGGTGAAAGGGGAGGGATTAGTTAAATATGCATGAATAAAAAGAACAATGTTAAGTAGATCAAATTAGATAGGTTACCAAATATAATTGCACACTTTTTAAAATAGTAAATTCTGTCCATATGTTTCTATTTGGGTAGTAGAACCACCAGCACAGAGGAGCTGGCAGGTACAGGGCCAGCAGTCCACAGGAGGACATGTTTGATGTCAGGGAGATTTAAACTACAGGGCTGTCACTATGGGCAGCAACGCTGTACTTACTCACAACACAACCAGCAAAATGCCCCCAAAAAACTGGTAGTGGCTGTAAGGATAATCAATATATTGAAACGGAACCCTAAAGGACTAAATTCACTGTTTCCGGACGGACCGGACCTTGTACTTCTGGTCCCCGGGTGTTATTTTTTTTTAGCCTCAAGTAGCATGTAGCTAATGGTATATCAAGGATGTGAGTAAAAGTCATTCACACATGGAATCACGTACTAAACACACCGACTTCAACTCTCACTCAACGCTGCATTACTGTTATGGTTTGTGTTTAATAACCAATAAGTCTTAGAAGAATTGTACAATATATATCATAAAGAGAAGCGTCATGACACTTCATCAGATGGTGACGGTGACGTCATAAGAAGGCGAAGCAGACTGTGCTCTGGACACGCCTCCGTCAGTCAACCAATTGAAGAAGATGGGGGTTTGTGCATGTGACGACAAAGGGGCCAATAGTATCCGGCCCCCGCCGCCAACCAATGGGAGAAGAGGAGACCGGAAGAGCCAGAGAGTGAAAATCCCTGATGTAAACACTAGAGCTGGGCCTTTTCTCCGTGCTGCTAAGAGATACCTAATGTATGATATATTCTTGCAATCCCAAACATGGAGAAGCGTACGGACAGCAGAGCGTCATACCTCATGAATGAATTGAATTGTTGTTGTTAGCATCTGGAGCTAGCTGCGCCAACGGATATCAGGATCTGTTTCTAGAACAAGGTTCAAGGTTCAAGGCTTTATTTGTCATATGCACAGCAGATACAGCGTATATGTTGGCAATGAAAATCTTATGTCGCGTGCTCCTCCAACAACTCAACATACATGGTGCAAATAACATAAATAAAATAGTGCAAAAAGAGAGAAGAATATTTACAGTAACAGCAATAAAGATTTGAGGATGTGAAATATATACATATGTGGAATACATTGAAAGGTCGAGGAGAGTCAGGCTACTGAACACCATGCCAAACTCTCAGGTCAAACGGCTCAGTGAGATGCATTTTTGTTCTGAAGAACTGAGGTTTTAGGTTCAATCCTCATACGGTCCGAAGGTGCTGGATGTTGAAAACCCAAAATGTAGAATAAGATTACCAAATGGAACAGACTTCATTGAAGTCATATGGCTCACTGGGATAAAACATTGCCTTGAAGACTGGAGGTTCTGGGTTCGATCCTCTTTATTTGAACAGATGTTCAGGTAGAACATCCACAATGATGGAAGAAAGAACAGAGAAGAGTTTCTCGTTTACAAATGTTGGAGGCACAGTTTACTGAAATACTTCACTGACAGTTTTATTGGATGGACTAAACTATGAATTGTTCTATTTCCTATTTTACATTTTCTTTGTGACAGATCCTACCAAACAACTGATAACTGTCTCAAGTGAAATAGCTCGGTGTGATACGACACTTCTCTGGTGAGCTGAAGTCTTGGGTTCGAATCCCGGGACATCCAGGCATTTTCAAATCTAACAACCAAAGTGGAGAATGAGTTTACCAAATGAAGGTTCTGTCTCTCAGGACAAATAGCTCAGAGGGATGGAAGTTAGACTGTGAGACTGCAGGTTGTGGGTTCAAGGCTTTTCAGGTGCACTCGTCTTTAACGTCTCAAAACCCAAATGAACAAGTCATAAGTTCTACGAAACATTAATCAATAAGCAGGAAGCTTTCATCCTGTCCAGTAGCTTATGGAGGTAGAACAGTTCCTGGTAGAACAGAAGGTTGTTGGTTCAAATATTGAGCCATGCAGTGAGTTTAAGGTGTGTTTTTAAGAATGAAGAAGTGAAATACACCAAAAGTTCAGCTATGAGGGCCAGTGTCACCAGTAGTGTGGAGGTTAGTGCTTCAGTACTAAGGGGAGAGTGATGGGTGGCACTGGGTTCGAACCCGTTAGAAGGCAGTGATTTCTTGAGTGCTCTCAGGGAGGGAGCCAGTGGAAGCAGCAGCAGATGGAGCCAGTCGGATAAGCAGCAGTTAGAAGGCCGGTGGTGCGGTTGGAGAACCGGGGGCATATGCCCCCGGTGTTTCGGCGCAATACATGCAGGGGGTTATGGAGATTAAAGCCAGAATCAGCCGGCCTTATGTAATGGAAGTATTAATTATTTCAAAAGACAAATACTTTAGGTTTCATACAAACATTTTATTCAATTCAGCAAAGTCCCCTATACTTAGCATACTTAGCCAACTTAAGTATGCTAAGTATGCTAGACTAGACTCGCCGCACTGCTGAGGGGAGAAAAGAAGAAAAAGACACCATGAATTTTGGAACTTGATGACTGAGTACTAATGACTAAAAGTCAGTATAGTATGTTGAAAAATATACATAGTATAGTACCTTAAGTTTTCCAGAAACTCAAGAAGACGTCTTCATTGATGTCAGATGTCCTTGAACTCCTCCAGCAGATGTCCTTGGACTCCTCCAGCAGATGTCCTTGGACTCCTCCAGCAGATGTCCTTGGACTCCTCCAGCAGATGTCCTTGGACTCCTCCAGCAGATGTCCTTGGACTCCTCCAGCAGATGTCCTTGGACTCCTCCAGCAGATGTCCTTGGACTCCTCCAGCAGATGTCCTTGGACTCCTCCAGCAGATGTCCTTGGACTCAGGTGGGGAGTAAAGAACAAAAAGACACCATGAAGTCAGTACAGTCTATTGAAAACATGTCCAACGGCAACATGGAAATATTTAGGCATCTATTAATATGAGCAGTGGTGTAAAGTAATTAAGTAGATTTAGTCAGGAACTAAATACTTTTATTTATTGAATCCCTTTAGTTACTTCAGATGTGGATGAATGATGATTAAATATGATCAACCTCTGAATGTGAGGCATGAAAGGAAATAGGAGCATCATGAATTAAATGCACCTGCACACAACAAATACAACTACAGCTAAATATATATCACACACATCTGTAATACCTCTAGAAGCAGGTTAAAGGAGGAGAAAACTAATGGAGGATCATAGTGTGTACATCAGAGCCTGTAAACCAGAAGTGCGCATGCACAGGTGTTGTTGATTACCTCTGACAATAACAGTAGGAAAACCAATACTAAATCCATAAAACACTAATTAAACGCTATGTTCTTTCCCCACTGATCTCTGCTGTTTAAATGTTTGATGTATCTCACCTGAATGTACCGCTGGGTTGTTGGTTTATTAGCCTTGACCGTAGCAACTATATGGGCATTAGCATAGCAGCTAGCTGCTAGCACACAGCGGCCACGTGTGTTGGATTGTTTGCTTCTTTGTTTCTTTGCTTCTTTGTTTCTTTTCCTTTTGGTTTGTTTGAGTGCTAGTTCAGACCTTTTAAATCACAGGAAACTCCACTTATCGCTGTTTATTCCCTCCAGTCTCTCTTCTGCTGCATCTCGTCAGCTGCTGAAGTTGCTGTGAGCTGTTGCGCATGTGTCATCCGATTAGACAGCTGACTCTCCATTAAGTAGCGTCTCTAACCAGCAAAGGGTGGGAGTGGGGGTGTCATACAGGGCGTCATACCTGTTACCTGTTGCGCCTGCGTCATACGATCCGTCAGCTGACCTGACCGAAGTAGAAGTGGGGTGTCACCTGGGTCACATGACCACAATCTGGAACGTATAACCGATGTGTATTACTCATCATTGCCTCTTCTTGTACAGCATGGATGAATCTGGTGAACCTGTTCCACAATGTTAGCTTGCATTACAGAGTTGGCTTACTGGAATAGAACCTTACTCTGTTGTTAATGTTTTTATTTTATCTGTACTGTATTAGCACCATTCAATGTTACTGAAAGAAAATAAGAGCCTTAAAGGTTTGTGAATTACTCTTGATTAATAAAGTAAAAGCATCATCATTCATGCACTGAAATAAGACTCCATGGAAGAATCATGGAGTTCTTATTCACCACTTCTTGTGTGGGAGTGTGTAGGATCACGGGACTACATCTAAATACCAATTGGATTTCAATCAACAAAAACACAAACATTAAAGGCCTTTCTTCCTCTGCTTTTGGAACCAAAGAGAGGCAAAATGTCCATTTCCATGTTGATGAGAATTAAAATAAAACAACTCAATAAGATTCATGAAATGTAAATACCGTCAACAACTTTAGAACGACTCTTTTATTTTGAAAAAGAAATGTTTTAAGTCACTTGTAGCTTTGCCTTAAACACAATCGCCTCCCATTTCATGTATTTTTCTTTAATTCCTTTTTCTAAATCAGAATGGTATATTATGCATGCAATACCGCATTAGCCGCTTTAGGTTTTCATCTTCCACAGAAAAAAAAACAACACAAAAATCCCTTAGAAGTCCAGATGGAGCTGCTTGGAGAAGGGTGGTTGGAGAAGCCACAGCATGAAGCGATGTACACAGTTTGCGGTTGCATAGTACAGTACATGAAGTTCCTCATTTTAAAACAGCATGCCGTTTTGTATTGCACATCACTGAAACTCTGTATACTGGACCTTGCTGTTGTTCCACGTGAGTCGTCGTCGTCTCATTTCAGCACATGTATACAGCAAATAGCATCTCTCAAAGACATTATGTACATGTATTTGTTATAAAAATAATCGCCAGCAAATGTTCATCTATTACTTTTTCTACTGGAATAAATATTTGTTGTTTTGTTTTGTTTTTTCCCCTCTTTTGTTTTACACTTTCCCCCGAAAAAAATCCTCCCTTAAGTTCTGTGTCTTGTGAGATTTTATCCATGGAAAATCAAATGTGAGACGATAGTTAGGCCATTAGTAAAGTAAACATAAAGGGCGCTCCTTTATTGGTTGGCGTTATCTAATTCTACTACTCAAAAGGGGGCAATTTTTCTAATCATTTTAGGGGAATTCACAAAGAAAGAAAAAAAAATCGCTATATGGAGAACCCACTGGTCTCTGTTTGGTAGAGAATCTAATTCCCCCTCTTTGAAACGATTTGTTTTTTTTGCTCCACTTATTGCTGTTTATTCCCTCCAGTGTCTCTTCTGCTGCATCTCGTCAGCTGCTGAAGTTGCTGTGAGCTGTTGCTCATGTGTCATCCGATCAGACAGCTGACTCTCCATTAGGTAGCGTCTCTGACCTGCAGAGGGGGCTATGATAACTATCCGTTGCAATAGTTATCATAGTCTTCGTTAATGGTCTTATTCTTAATTAGTTCTATGTATATTTATTCTAAACATTTCTTTATATTACATGTATGATGATTTTAATTATAGCTCAACAATTGATAAATCTTTTTTTACAATTTAATTCAATTGACTGATTGGACTAAAGGGGTAACACTGAACTGACATTATCAACAGACTAGTTCTGTTTTATTTGTAAGTTTGTTGACATACTATACAATGCCGGGTTTTCTTGCATATTTTTGACATACTAGACTATCCCTAACCCGGACTGGCACAATAAGTCAGGCCGGGAATTATACACCCAGCCAGGCCATGTTAAGAATATTCTTTGTTTGAAGACCAAGAGTCGGTCTTAAATGGACCCGGAAGCGTTGTTGTTTAAGCTTAACAGTATTTATTAATGCAATAGAATGATAGGTCTACAAAGGAAACACAGCTGCGGTCCCCCACGCTACTAATCCACAGTCCACATTGAAGCAGTTAGCTGTCTCTTAGCAGCACGGAGAAAAGGCCCCGCACTTGTGTTCACGTCAGGCATGTTTACTCTCTGGCTCTTCCGGTCTCCTCTTCTCCCATTGGTTGGCAGCGGGGGCCGGATCCTATTGGCCCCTTTGTCGTCACATGCACATACCCCGTCTTCTTCAATTGGTTGACTGACGGAGGCGGGTCCAGGGCACAGTCTGCTTCGCCTTCTGATGAAGTGTCATGATGCTTCTCTTTATGATATATATTGTACACTTCTTCTAAGACTTATTGGTTATTAAACACAAACCAATATCAATAATGCAGCGTTGAGTGAGAGTTGAAGTCGGTGTGTTTAGTACGTGACTCCATGTGTGAATGACTTTTACTCACATCCTCGATATACCATTAGCTACATGCTACTTGAGGCTAAAAAACAGTGAATTTAGTCCTTTAGGGTTCCGTTTCAATATATTGATTATCCTTACAGCCACTACCAGTTTTTTGGGGGCATTTTGCTGGTTGTATTGTCAGTAAGTACAGCGTTGCTGCCCATAGTGACAGCCCTGTAGTTTAAATCTCCCTGACATCAAACATGTCCTCCTGTGGACTGCTGGCCCTGTACCTGCCAGCTCCTCTGTGCTGGTGGTTCTACTACCCAAATAGAAACATATGGACAGAAGTTACTATTTAAAAAAGTGTGCAATTATATTTGGTAACCTATCTAATTTGATCTATTTAACATTGTTCTTTTTATTCATGCATATTTAACTAATCCCTCCCCTTTCACCCTGTATTTTGGTTCTGCTGTCCTATAGCATTCATTGGAATGATTTCATTCCTGTTTGATTTATTCTGTCATTTTGTATAACTATATTAATCATATCAATATAAGTGTCTTGGACATATGTTCATGAGGTATGACGCTCTGCTGTCCGTACGCTTCTCCATGTTTGGGATTGCAAGAATATATCATACATTGACTTTATCCAGTTTGAAGACACATTTTGCTGCAGAGTTTGATTAACTGACGGCTTACTCACATGCTGTCTACAGAGCACATGTGATGCATTCAGCCTCTGCAGCCTCTCTGCAGGACACACCCCGGAAGTATCATCGTGCAACACCTGGCAGAGAAGCAGCGTGATGGCGCCGGTGTGGAAACACTTGTTGGCGTTTTACCTTCACTGCTAACAGCCTGCACATTGTGCTATCCCGTCAGCGTTGGTGAGTAAATACTGTTAGTAGACAGTGCTGTTGGTGAGCGCGAGAGTCAGGTTAGCTCCCAGTAAAGCACACAGTAAAAGTCCTGCAGTGAAAAGGTGACTTGATGTAGAATGGCTGGATTTAGAGTCATATTAAGTCATAGTTTAGAATCGTGTGACAAATATAATATTGTAGTTTATCATAAACAATCATGTTGATGTGTCCTGAGAAAAGATATGTTTCATTATAGATGGATAGAAGTACTTTATTGATCCCAATTTGGGAAATGTTTTCGTTGCAGCAGCATAAAAATCACATTTTTAATATTTGTTGTAATTACAATAAGAGAAATAGCTTTTAGAAAGAAAGTAAAACATATGCTGATAAATAAATCCCTGAAAAAGTTTAAGATGTCTTAAACCAGAATAATCCTAATGCTGTCCCTCTCTTCATTTCTCCCCAGGTGAGTGCAGAGTTTCTGGACCAAACCTTGGGACAGCCGGGTTTCTTCACATCATCCTCGTCCTCTTCTTCCTCCACTCGTGGTAAAGTATGTCATTTAAAAGTCTTAGTAAGCGCACACTTTTAAATGTCAGCAGAAAGTCCTAGGATAGTAAAAGCTTTAGAAATACCATAATAGTTTACCATGCCATTAGTAATCTGATATAGTGTCGGAAAAAGTCATAAATATAGCAAATAGAAAAACATCATAAAAAGTCATTAAAGGTCACTATTATTTCATTGAAGTGTCACAAAAAAAACGATTTAATTTTTGGTAAAAAGTCAGAGCTGATGATATAATATATAAAATCATAAATAATTTTAAAGAAATGTCTTAAAAATGTGAAATTTCTTTATAAAATCATAAAAAGTGTTAAAAAAATCAAAGTTTATTTTAGAAGTCATTAATTAATGACTTCTAAAATAAACTTTGATTTTTTTTAACACTTTTTTCTTTTTTAAAGGTGATATTGACTTATTATGTTAAATAAAACTTAAACCTATCACTCTTTGTATTACCCGGTGGCTCACCTGGTAGAGCAGGTGCACAGTGAGCCAAAAAAGAATCCTGGCTGCCAGGGTTCAAATCCCCCCTGCGGCTGCACTGCTGCTTTCAGGAACCAAAAATACAAAAAAATACGAAAAAAACGAAAAAAAAAAAACTTTTTTAGTAATTTTCTCTTTTTCTGTACTTCCTTATCCTGGCTCCCTACTTTACTCTATCTGAGTCCTGCCTCTCTTTGTCTGCCTGTCTTTTCTGCTGTGACTGCCTCTCCTTCTCTGCCTGCCTTCCTACTGTGACTGCCTCTCCTTGTCTGCCTGCCTTCCTAATGCGTCTGCCTACCTGCCTTCCTACAGTGTCTGCCTCTCCTTCATGCCTGCCTACCCTTCATGCCTGCCTTCCTAGTCTGCCTGCCTTCCTACTGTGACTGCCTCTCCTTCATGCCTGCCTTCCTAATGTGTCTGCCTACCTGCCTTCCTAATGTGTCTGCCTCACCTTCTCTGCCTGCCTTCCTACTCTGCCTCACTGATCTATTGTAACTATCTACCTTGTTCGGTATTCGAACCCTGTACACTTAAGTGGTGGATCTGAACTCGACACGGGCGCCTACGTGCCGCGAACAAACCCCTGAGGCCACATACATGTACATGAAGCCCTGCTCTCCGGGCACATTTAGCTTCTCCACTGAGTAAAGCACTTTAAAAATCACTACAGCTCACAAAGGATTTGAACACACAACCTCAGGTCTACTGACCTGTCACTTATCCCTCTGAGCTATTTGTCCTGAGAGACAGAACCTTCATTTGGTAAAGTCATTCTCCACTTTGGGTGTTAGACTTGAAAATGCCTGGATGTCCCGGGATTCGAACCTAAGACTTCAGCTCACCAGAGAAGTGTCGTATCACAGCGAGCTATTTCACTTGAGGCAGTTATCAGTTGTTTGGTAGGATCTGTCACAAAGAAAATGTAAAATAGGAAATAGAACAAGTCATAGTTTAGTCCATCCAATAAAACTGTCAGTGAAGTATTTCAGTAAACTGTGCCTCCAACATTTGTAAATGAGAAACTCTTCTCTGTTCGTTCTTCCATCATTGTGGATGTTCTACCTGAAAATCTGTTCAAATAAAGAGGATCGAACCCAGAACCTCCAGTCTTCAAGGCAGTGTTTTATCCCAGTGAGCCATATGACTTCAATGAAGTCTGTTTCATTTGGTAATCTTATTCTACACTTTGGGTTTTGAACATCCAAAACATTTGCACCTTATGGGGATTGAACCTGAAACCTCAGTTCTTCAGAACAAAAGTGCATCTCACTGAGCCGTTTGACCTGAGAGTTTGGCATGGTGTTCAGTAGCCTGTCATACAAAGTATATCTCAAATAGTCATAGTGTAGTCTGTCTGAGAAAGCAGTAATAGTTTAGTATGTCAAACAATTGAGGCACAAACACATGTGAATGAAACTCTCTTCTCTTTCTTATTTCAGTTCATCATGTTTGATGTTTTAGCTGAAAAATCAGTGCAAATAATAAGGATTGAACCCAGAACCTCCAGTCTTTAAGGCAGTGTTTTATCTCAGTGAGCCATTTGACTTGTGCAAATTCTGTTTGGTTTGGTGATCTTATTCTGTACTTTGGGTGTTGGACCTGGACTGAAATCTCTACCTCATGCACACCCCCCTCCCCCCAACTTTGCGTGCACACCTATGCCATACAACCCTTATAAAGCTACATTATAGTTTGATAAAAGGTACTTGACTTCTTCCTTAAAAGTCACTGTAATGCTCAATTCTCAAACCAAGAACCGTCTGGTTTACCAACCAGTGTTCCATCTCCATGAGCTATGGGTCCAGATGACAGCTCTCTGCTTTTACTTGTATTTGACTCCTTCCTTTAGAGGCAGACACCTTAAAAGTCACTGGAACGCAGAAGGTTTGAACCACAACCTCCGAACATCGAGGCAGCTTCTTATCACCGTGAGTCATTTGACCTGACAGAGTTGGATGTTCCTTTGCATATTTGACATTTTCATCTCAGGGTTGGACCTCAAAAGACACAGTCCAAGCACTTCCTGGTGAATGAGACTTCATGGTCGGACTTGAACCAGTGACCTTCTGGTTCCCAATCAAAGTCCCTACAAAAAGTCCGAGCTAATGATATAATATATCAAATCATAAAAAGTGTTAATAAAATAAACTTTTATTTTTTAACAGTTTTTCTTTTTTAAAGGTGATATTGACTTATTATGGTAAATAAAACTTAAACCTATCACTCTTTGTATTACCCGGTGGCTCACCTGGTAGAGCAGGTGCACAGTGAGCCAAAAGAAGAATCCTAGATGCCAGGGTTCAAATCCCCCCTGCGGCTGCACTGCTGCTTTCAGGAACCAAAAAAATTACAAAAAAACAAAACTATTCTTCCTTATCCTGACCGCCTACTTTACAGCCTATCATACTCTATCTGAGTCCTGCCTCTCCTACTGTGTCTGCCTCTCCTTCTCTGCCTGCCTCTCCTTGCCTGCCTGCCTGCCTTCCTACTCTGCCTCACTGATCTACCTCTGATCTATTGTAACTATCTGCCTTGTTCGCTATTCGAACCCCGTACACTTAAGTGGTGGATCTGAACTCGACACGGGCGCCTACGTGCCGAGAACAAACCCCTGAGGCCACATACATGTACATGAAGCTCTGCTCTCCGGGCACATTTAGCTTCTCCACTGAGTAAAGCACTTTAAAAATCACTACAGCTCACAAAGGATTTGAACACACAACCTCAGGTCTACTGACCTGTCACTTAACCCTCTGAGCTATTTGTCCTGAGAGACAGAACCTTCATTTGGTAAACTCATTCTCCACTTTGGGTGTTAGATTTGAAAATGCCTGGATGTCCCGGGATTCGAACCTAAGACTTCAGCTCACCAGAGAAGTGTTGTATCACAGCGAGCTATTTCACTTGAGGCAGTTATCAGTTGTTTGGTAGGATTTGCCACAAAGAAAATGTAAAATAGGAAATAGAACAAGTCATAGTTTAGTCCATCCAATAAAACTGTCAGTGAAGTATTTCAGTAAACTGTGCCTCCAACATTTGTAAATGAGAAACTCTTCTCTGTTCGTTCTTCCATCATTGTGGATGTTCTACCTGAAAATCTGTGCAAATAAAAAGGATCGAACCCAGAACCTCCAGTCTTCAAGGCAGTGTTTTATCCCAGTGAGCCATATGACTTCAATGAAGTCTGTTTCATTTGGTAATCTTATTTTACATTTTGGGTTTTGAACATCCAAAACATTTGCACCTTATGGGGATTGAACCTGAAACCTCAGTTCTTCAGAACAAAAGTGCATCTCACTGAGCCGTTTGACCTGAGAGTTTGGCATGGTGTTCAGTAGCCTGTCATAGTAAGTATATCTCAAATAGTCATAGTGTAGTCTGTCTGAGAAAGCAGTAATAGTTTAGTATGTCAAACAATTGAGGCACAAACACATGTGAATGAAACTCTCTTCTCTTTCTTATTTCAGTTCATCATGTTTGATGTTTTAGCTGAAAAATCAGTGCAAATAATAAGGATTGAACCCAGAACCTCCAGTCTTTAAGGCAGTGTTTTATCTCAGTGAGCCATTTGACTTGTGCAAATTCTGTTTGGTTTGGTGATCTTATTCTGTACTTTGGGTGTTGGACCTGGACTGAAATCGCTGCACCTCATGCGGATTGAACCTAAGACTTCAGTTCCTCAGAGGAGTGTTGTATCACTCTGAGATATTTGATCTGAGGATGATTTTGTCTCACAACCTGAGCGTGTTTGACTCATTTGTTATTGGTGTTGGACTTTAAAAACCTCAGCTCTACTGAGCTCCCTCACATCTCTCTGAGCTGTATGACAGGTCACAGAAACGTCTAAATATGAAAACCTTTCAAAGTAATTCTCTTTGGTGTTTGACACACATCCTCAGATCTACAGCCCACAAAGCCTCCACTCTGAGCTATATGACCGAACACGGTTGATTGTTGTCAGGTACACATTTGAACTTCTTCTGTGGGGAATTTGACTTGTAAAGTTACTGCAATGGATAAGAATCAAACTCACAACCTCAGATCTTCTTAGCAGTGTCGTATCCCTGTGAGCTATATGGAGAACACACTGGTCTTTGTTTGGTTGAGAATGTAATTCCTCCTCTTTGAATGGTAGACTTTAAAATATATTGCACCTAATAAGGGTTGAACACACAACCTCAGATCTTCTGACCTGTCACTTATCCCTCTGGGCTATTTGTCCTGAGACGTTCATGTTTGGTATGACTTGTTCATTTGGGTTTTTGGACCTTAAAGATGAATGCACCTGAAAAGCCTTGAACCCACAACCCACAGTCTCAGTCCGTCTTCTATCCCTCTGAGCTATTTGATGTGACAGCTCCACCTTTCATTTGGTAAATGTGCTCTTGACTTTGGGTTTCAGCTTTTGAAAACTGCTGAACCTCATGAGGATCGAACCCAAGACTTCAGCTTACCAGAGCAGTGTGGTATCACTCTGAGCTATGCAGTACGAGATACTCATGTGTTGTTTGGTAGATTTTGTCACACACAGAAAATGTGAAAACAGGAAAGAACAAGTCATAGCGCTGTGAACTGTTAAACCTTTAACCTCTCAATATGTTTCAGGATGAACAGGTTGCCCCCCCACAGAAGAAGCAGGCCACATCTGCTGGATCAGGTACCAGGCTGCTAGCTCAGGTATTTAAAGTTATTGAGTCACAAGCTGTTCCACCAAGTGAAATGAAACATCCTGTCTATTATCACCAGCAGCTGTAGTCTTTTTAGCCACTAACATTGACTGTTGTGTTGTTTTTCTCGTGTGTATTAGGAAGGATCAGACCAGACTTAGAAGGCTGTTGACCTGAGGAAGTTTGGACTAAATGTGTGGGTGATGAAAAGCAATATGTGGAATAAGAACTTGATCTGGCGATGCAAGGAAGAAGACTGTCTGTCAAAACAATGTAAATTCAGAGAAAAACTGTGACACAATTGGTATTACCTTGATAAGAGCAGGATGGATGCAGATTGTTGAAGAAATGCAGCATGTGGTAGTTAAGAGGACAAATTCAATGTACTGCCACGGTTGAGTCCAAGCTGAGAATCATCTTCTTATAAGTTGAAAATATGTAGCGATCTTCTGTATCTGATGCCTTTGGAGAAATTCCTTTGTGTTTTATGTAAGCTAAAGAAGCCAGACAACGCCACCTTGGGAATTTCACAGAAGGAAATATTTATCAACAGTACCAATAAGGCACTCAGTATTATTGAGGGGCAGGAGATGTGGTCCCAATTAATCAAATGTTTTATTTCAAAGATTAAAATGTGGTTGAATACACAGACCATCATACACGAAAATTAAAGGGGGAAATCTTAATTCAGGGATGCTGAGTGGATGGATGTGGCGAAGGGTGAGCGGGATCCCAACAAAGTAAATTAAGGCACCCGTGATCACTTTACACTCACAAGAAGGAACACCTAAATCAGGCACGACACACACAAAGGGAGAAGCCACCCCTTGGGCTCTCCGCAACTAAGAGGGGGAAACAAATACTACACAAACCAGCACATGAGATGAGCCTAAAGAAAATAAGATCAACACTACGACCAAAATATAACTAATATTGACTGAAATGAACAAAACAAGTTTAGATCAACAGGGTTGAAAACAAATAAACTAAAGAAAATGAAATCAACCCAACAGTAATACTGAGTGAAATAAACTAAACCAGCTTAACTCAACAGGGTCAATGAAATAACCAAACTAAGTAAACGGGGGTTAATCCAACACAGTAATCACCATGTGCCCAAAACCTCCTTCAAAATAAAAGCTGGGGGTCTCTCCTGGTTAAAAATGTCTCCAATACATACAATTACCCCAGTTGCCTAAAGATGCCTTCAAAATAAAAGCATAAAACTACTTCAATTAACTTGAATAATAACAATAAATTGACTTCAAAATAAAAGCATAAAACAATTCACTTTAATCAGAACCATAAATAATAACAATATATTTACTGGAAGCAAAGACAGCAAGACAATACATGTTGAACCATTGTAATAATAAAAAAGGATGATAGAGACCAGCAGGCCATTTTTTATTTAAAAAAACAAACACAACAGGAAACTTAAAATGAAAATTGATTCCAATATGACCATCACAGTTTAAAGAAATAAGAACATAAAAAATAACTGACACATGGCATCAATGGTATGTAGTGTTTTCTAACATCTTGCATTCAAATGCTTCATAACTAAGATGACTACACGTGTTTATTTACACTGGAGTGTTTATCTTATTTGCCTGTCAACTCAGTAACTTTAAAACCTCAGTTAAAAATTGAATACCTGGACTTGAAATGATGTACATTTTGTGACAGTTTGCATTGCTATTTCAAGATTTCCCAGTTGGATGTACCAAGTGTCCCACCTCCACCGCACCATCTTTTTCACCTATGATAAACATGATTGTTGACTTACAATCAAATTTAAAGACACAGTTGAACTTCCTGCTACAGAACTGAAAATAAAATGTGAGCAGGAGAGACCTTCTCCACTGTGAGCAGGTTGATTAGCACCTTTCAAAATAAAAGAAAGGTGACGTCTTCTCCGACTACAGCTGGAATCTTGATCTGCTGGCCTCCGTCTGTCAAGACTTCTGAGTTGCATTTGAAAGTGTGAAAAAAAGCATCAGTTTAGAAAAACAAAAGCCTTCAGTCAGGTTCCAAATAATATGAATTTATAATAAATGTGCTCTAATCTCCTCACCTCACTGGCTGCCTTCAGCAGGGCGGCTGCCTCCGCCCGACCCGTCTGCTGCACCATCTTGTAGAGAGCTCCTTCTTTGTTCTGCAGCAGGGTGAAGGGACGGTCTAACTCCTGGATGGTACCACTGTCTAGAACCTTAAAGCAGGATAACAACAATAACAACTCCTGCCGACTCTCTAAGGGGCATCATGCAGACGTACAGTACTTTGACAGATAACACACTCAACATACTGATGTACTGTACAGTTTATTTATACTTAGTCATGGAGTTATATGGGGACCTTTTAAAATATTTGATAGATTAATCTCAGCATCTTAAAAGGTATATTATACAGTAGCAATCAGACACAGTGAGGTTAGGCTGCTGAATTCATTTGGGGAATCATAGTGCAGTGAGGCTGAAGAGAGGACTTACCATGATCCTGTCGCTGTCTATGATGGTGTTGAGGCGGTGAGCGATGGTGAGCACGGTGCACTCTCTGAACTTGTCCCGAATGGTTTGCTGGATCAGTTCGTCCGTCCTGCAGAGAGACAGGGTAACGACAAAGACATCTGTAAACAAAAGGATTTAAGCTGAAAAAGAAGCCATGCCAGGTCTCGCACGAGCGGTACCTGGGGTCCACGTTGGCCGTGGCCTCGTCGATGACCAGGATGCGGTTCTGACGGAGAACTGCCCGGGCCAGACACACCAGCTGCCTCTGTCCCACGCTGAAGTTGGAACCCGACTCGGCCAGCACCGTCTCCAGCTTCCCGGGCAGCTCCTCCACCACCGACTTCAGCTGCACCTGTGGGGGGGAAAGGGGGAGTTAGCCTGATGCACGCGTCAGAGGGAGCATCAGACTGAACTGCAGGACACACAGGTTTGTACCGACCTCTTCCAGAGCCCTCCACAGGTCCTCGTCGGAGTGCTGGCTGAAGGGGTCAAGGTTCTTCCTCATGGAGCCTGTAAACAGCACCGGGTCCTGGAGAACAGAGGGAACAGAACCAAGGTCAGAGTGAAGCTGGATATTCATTCTCAAATGGGCAAACATCACATTTAATCTGTAAATTATTGTGGGCAACTCGGCCCAATGACATGTGATGGTAACAGAAGGTCTTTGGATGTGCACCTGAGGGATGATGGACATCTTTGTGCGCAGGTCGTGGAGGCCGATCTCAGAGGTCAGAACTCCGTCAATGTAGATCTTCCCCTGAGGCTCGGCCAGGCGGAACAGAGCCGACACCAGAGAGCTCTTCCCGGCGCCCGTCCTCCCCACGATGCCCACCTGACACGCAGAGAACCAGAGTCATCGACATCCCTCATGTGTGTTCAAACATTAATAAATAAGTGTGGCCATCTCACCTTCTCGTTGGGTTTAAAGGTGAAGCTGACGTCTTTGAGGACCGCCGCTCCCTCTGGGCTGTAGGAGAAGCTGACGCGGTCAAAGGTCACCAGGCCTTTGCTGGGCCAATCAGGAGGAGGAGGCTTCTCGGTTTCCCAGGATGCCTCGCTCTCCAGCTCGGTGTACTCCACCACCCTCTCCACTGACGTCATCTGAACAGAGTCATTGTGTCCCATGAGCTCATTGTGCTTCAAACCTGTTGTCATTTCATTTAACTGTTTGTCAGCGTCTCCTCCAGAAACAGCTACTGATTATACTACATGTGTTAGTCTCTAACAACGATAACTCACGAGTAAAAACCTGAGACGCTGCTTCACGACAGACAGAAACCAAAAGATCCCTCAGTTCTCACCATGTTCTCCACCTCGGCACTCTGCCTCACCGTCCACTGGAAGTTGCCCACCAGCGTCACAGCATACGTCAGCACCAGCCCCACCTCTCCAGCATTCAGCCCTGAGAAACAAACAAACACACACACACACAGTAATTAGCCTTTATCGACAACAATCTAAGATTATTAAAAGCATTCCATGGAAATTGTTTAGCTTTGTTAAAGTGTAACCTTTCTAAAATGGCTTCATCAAAGAGAGAAAACCAACTGACCTGACATTCTCTCTCAGAGCAGTAGTACGAGTAGTAGATTTCATTCAGGCAGACAGGCAGGGTTTTACGACATGTGATTTATTGGGTTTCTTTTAGAGGCAAACTCTTTACATGGGTTCATGCTCCTCGCTGTAGGGTACTCGCTACATGGAAGGAGTCATTCTCCTCTTAAAGAGACACCACGACTTCATCTCCTGTTCTTCAATTTCTTTAATACCATTCAATGCTTATGTACTTTATATTCTTCTGTTCCCGCTGCATTTTATTGATTTGTGTTTTGTCCCTGTGAATGTGCTGCACAAATACATGTACATTTTACCCACTCGTTTGTGAAACCTTGCACTAAAAGGGATTGACAGTCTCTCGGGGTGCATTTACCGTCTCTGAGCAGGATACAGCCAAATGCCACGAAGGCGACAAATACTGAGCAAATGCTGTCGAGTTGAAGAGCGAACCAGCGGGACGTCATCAGGAACAAAAACCACGCCTCTGAAACCACAGAGAGAAAATGCATTTCATCAAAGACCTTATTGGGCTCAGACTAACATTGAGGAACAATAATAACAAAACCTTTCTTTGGCAATCGCGTTCCAACTTGAAATAACTTTTGAAAGGTAAAATGTTTAACATGGAAACCTGTGTGCCGGTCCTGATGAGCATCGAAGGCTTTCTTTAACCTCTCCTCCGCCTTAAGGGCTCTTATGGTCCAGAGGCCCTGAAGAGACGAGGACAGGTGGGAGAACACAGGACTCCGAGCTGCCGGACAAACCACATAGAGGGGGTTGAAACCATCCATCAAACATTATTGGATATTATTATTTTAAAAGCCCACTGTTCAAATCTATAACCTGGTATGATTATGGAAAGGACCCATGAACACATACTTGTAGATTCTAGCCGTTTGACGTCTCGTGATGTACGGAGGTAGAAACGTCTCAAGTACAAGAACATGAAGAGCAGAGGGATGACGGGGACGAGGATGAAAGGGATGACAGAGGCCGCCACCGCGATCACGCCCACATTCTGTAAAAACAACTGCAAAACCACAATAATAAATATCAACACAAAATAAGATGAGAATTGGTGACTTACAGAACAAATACAATCAGTGTATGGACAGTAGTGTCACTTAAATGGCACTCATTTCTTACTTGATAGAAGTCCACAAAGGTGATGGGTAACAGGGAGTCCATCTGACTGATGTCTTTGGAAAACCTGTTGAGAATCCTTCCTACAAAGCAGAGAAAGAACAGTCAGTTAGAAAAACAAATGCCACTTCTTTGCCCAGAAGGCCAGGACCTCGGCTCCACCTTAGTGACTCTTGAGTGCAGGGCTTACCTATGGGGTTGACGTCAAAGAAGCGAACAGGCGTGCGGAGGACGGCGCTGAACATGCTGTTGTGCAGAGTCTGAGACGATCTGACCAGTCCGTGAAACACCACTAAACTGCGTATGTAGCCAAACACCACGGCAGCCGCTGTCAAACCTGAGAGAAAGAAAAAAGAGGACTGCAATTTCATTTTTGTTTTAAAGCAGAACATGCTCTCACCAACTTCAAAACATCACAGTTTCTGTGGAGATAGGAAGGGAAGGCTCACCTGCATAAATGCCCAGGTGAAACGTGAGATCCGACTCTTGTTCTAAACGAGTAGCATTGATGACAGAGCCCACGCTAACATCTCCAACTGTGCTGTTGCGAAACTCTCCTCTCGCCCTGTCGACACAGCATAAGAAAAAATCAGACCAGACGCACGGCAAACTATTAAATATGACATGGTTAAAAAACAACAACACTCAAACAACTGAAAGTAGGACACGCCTAGAGAGTGGGAATAGCCCTGGATAAACACTCACCAGTATGCCAGCCACCAGTCCTGCATTATATACGCACCCTTTGCAAAGAAACGGTTTGAATTACGTTTTTTTATTGAGAAAAAACAACAAATAGACATTTACTGTGCTACAAATCATTGATTAGCACATCGAAAAGAAACATGACGTACGCATCTCAGTATGAGCTTATGAATTCAGCTACAACAGTAACCTTTAACATCCCCTATTTGGGAACAAAATAGTTTAAATAAGGTGTATTTTGAAGAGTATTAGAGACCTATGAGCCATGTCCTACCTCAGCCAGGACACTGGTCAGCACGACAAACACCAGCACCACAGGGCTGTGGCCTGCAGTGAAGTACTTGAGGTAGATGTGGCTGCTAACATTCCCTTCAGCTCGGGTCTCCTCTGCCATGGTGCCCACCGTTTCAGCCTGCACAACAAAACGTGCTACATCAGTTCAGAGAGGGGAATAAGCTGATTCAATGGAGTTCTTGCAGACTGAAATAAGTTTGAATAATGGACACTTGACTATTAGATTACTATGATGGAATCAACCTCACCATTTCAGCAGTGCACTCACTTTATACATGCTCATCTTCACAGGATCCCTATTAAAATAGTACTACCAAAAACATGCTTTGTGCGGTATGTACCGGAAGCTGCTGCTCTGTGTATTTGCTCTCGGGCACCAAGAGGCTGCTCTGGGAACTGTGAGAGTTATTTGTTTTCTTGCTGAGCAGCGACAGTTTGTCATGCTCTTGTGATCGAATCCAGCGCCCCTGATCCTCGTCGCTTCTCTGCAGGGACTGGAAGTTGAGTCCAGAGCTCTGAAGCTCGTTGTGGGTTCCCTCGGCCATGATGTGACCCTGTGAGACGCAAAGAGGTGAAGCTGCTGGTGAATCGCTGGGGAAAATTTATGAATGGCAACATACCTGAACACTATTAGCCAACTCAAAATGAGGGTGCAGTTCTTCCAGAGAAAAAGGAGTCAAACATGGTGCGTCACTAATATTACTTCCTGTATATCTGTCCTCATACTGTCTTTAGGAATGTGTCTATGAAAAGTGTCTTCAGCTTCAAAAAGCAGCAGAGCGCTGCCAGGGGCCACTCACCTCCTTGAGGACGATGATGTGGTCGGCTGCCTGCAGGTACTGCAGCTGGTGGGTGACCAGGATACGACACTTTTTTTTCAGCAGGCCACAGATACACCTGAGGACACAGAGACAGAAAACACTCCTTAAGTAAATAAAGTGTCAGTTTATTCAGGGAGAAGAGTTTCTGCTTGTATTATCATCAATATGAGTAGAGGATTTGGCCCACATGAACAGTCAGTAGAGATGGTAATCACTCACTGTTCAAACAGGTGTCTCCCGACCTCTGCGTCCACAGCACTCAGAGGGTCATCCAGCAGGTAGATGTCTGCGTCCTGATACACAGCCCTAAATACACACACACACACACACTCCAATAAGCCCAAAAAGTATGAACTAAATCAGAAGCTAATCTGTGGAAGTAAAAAACGGACATGGAAAGTTATACCAAGCATGTTTCTACTTAAAGTTGCTGGCCTCTTGATATTGAGGCCAAATACACATATTCTATTTTTGGAAGAGTTAACTTTGTTTAACACAGAGATGATAGTTGTCTTTGTCCTCTCACCTGGCCAGGTTGACTCGAGCTTTCTGTCCCCCACTGAGAGTGGCTCCTCTGTCCCCGATCAGTGTCAGGTCTCCATCTGGGAGCAGCTCCATGTCCTGCAAAATAATGACGGTTTAATACGATATACTTGCATGCTAGTCGGCCCTGTTTTGTTGTCTTAGTATTAGCCAAGCGTCTTATATTTGTGGTTTCTATTATTTCAGTCATGGTGGCTTTATTTAGTCCTGTTTAAGACACACAGTCATATAAAGGAACATGTCTGACTAAAAAAGGAGCTTTGACATTATGTCATGAATGAGGAAGGGCACTTTGCTGTATCTCACCCTCTTGAGAGCGCACGCGCTGAGGACTTTCTGGTATCTCTGGTGGTTGAGCTGTCGTCCAAACAGGATGTTACTGCGGACGGTTCCAGGGAACACCCAGGGCTGCTGCGCGGCATATGTCAGCTGACCTTTGACCTTAAGGTTTCCCGAGTCACGAGGTAGTTCTCCCAGGATAGCACTCAGCAGAGAGGACTGTTGGGAACAGGGAGTAAATCAGCGAATCAAGTCAACTGTTTCTCTAGTGTTGGTGCTCAGAAAAAACGCTTAAGCAAATCTTAGGCCTTCATAATCCAGAAGATGAACTAGTCTACACCGCCGTACTGACCTTTCCGGCCCCCACTGGGCCAATTACAGTCAGAAGTTTGTGAGGCTTCACCGTGATAGAGATGTTCTGCAGAGATGGAGCATCCAAACTCTGACAGGATACAGAAAAACAGTCATTAAGGGTAACAACTTCCTGTATTTCCCAACAGATGTGGCATTTAATCCCATCGTTAAAACAACCACAAACACGAGGTTCAAGACTTTAATATTAAGAAGTTAATATACACATCAGAAGTTATTATGACATTATGACCTATACAGACCATTGGTGTTGGATGAGTCATGGCTGCACACACAAATCCTGTAACATGACATTTACAGTAATGCCAGACAACGTTACAGGGTTGAAATAGTCACCTTATCCCAGTAGCATGTCATCTTCTCAATCTCAACAGAGCTGTCCTTCTTTTCCTCGAGAGAAAGCCCACAGCTTTTCCTGTCAATCTCCTCCAGCAGAAGGAATTCCTGGAAGGTGTTAAAAGGACAGTCTGAACTATTTCCACTGCTACCTGTAATTCAAAACCTAGTCTAGTGTTTGCAGTTTTTTTACTACCTTCATGGCCATAAACTCTCATTTTAGCATTCAGGTTGTGAACAGAGCGTCTTGGATGTCCATGTGTTATTTAATGTGTAACTGATCACTTCTTAAGCACAGCTCTAAACCCGTGGTAGGACACAGCAAGATTTACAATGCACAAAAATCACTGCTCCCTATGTTGCTGATTATCGTTATCTTTGGGGTCTTTGCCGGAGTCTGAAAGGTCAGTTACAGATTGATCCAGTTCAGTTTAGGGTAGTAAAAGATTACACTAACATCTTATCTGTGGTAAAACAACCAGACGTTCAGGACTTCAATTATTGCAAAGTGATTATGGACACATCTCTAAAAAAGATGGACTAAATGAACCAAATTACCTCAATTCTGCGAACGCTAACTGCGGTCTCTGACAACTTCTCGATGGCCATTGGGAAGAACAGGGAGATGGTAAGCTTGATGGTGCCGTACAGGGAAACTGTGACAAACACACTTCTGGCGTTGATGGTGTTCCCCAGGAGAACGTAGACCGTGAAGGTAACAAACACGATGATCTTGCTGCTGGCAAAGAAGGAGGCCATGTTGAGTCCTCGTAGATAGGAGCTCTTCAGAATCTGCCTGATTTCTTTCCTGGAAAAGAAGACACATAAGCACAATTGTATATCCCTTAATGCATGTTTTAAACTGCAAGATTATTTTCCAGTCTTGCTGAATGACAAGTAAGTTTGTAGATTCCTAAATCCATGAGGTTTGTCCTGCTTATTCTACTATATTGTGCAATAGCATTACGCAACACAAGTAATCCTGTAATAATGTGCAAAGAACATTCCTGTAGTGCTTTCAAAGCAGGGAACTACTAATTACTAAACCAACGTCAGTTTGAAAACCGTCTCTCCTTGTAGTAACTGTTACAAATATGTTGTGTGTGTGTGTGTGTGTGTGTTTGCGTGTGTGTGTGCAGAGGCTTCTGTGTTCCATCAGATGTTCATTCATGTGAATGTGCCTCTTTGTTTTTGAGTAAGCACAAACTTTTTTGCCCCTTGGCATGCCATTGTCAGGTGTTTCCTGCTGACTGCTCACTCAATATTAACAAAGTCCACACAGTTAACACAAGTGTAAAACAAGGAAGGTTCAGCTGCTGCTTTTCTAGATACAGCAACAGAAAAGCAGCAGTGAAATTGTGCTCACATTACAAAAAAAGGAAAAGTCCTCGTAAATGAATAAATCCTGTTACCCTCAAAGGTCTAGGATTTCCAAATGGTTCGGAGAAAGAAGTTAATGAGTAAATAAGAGCTTCGTAGTCAGTCAGTATCTCTTTGATTATACAACCATTAACCCCTGTAAAACGAAGAGTGAAAAGATACACATATTCTTATGTGAAAGGTTTGAAGCCTGTCTTTTAGCTAAATAAAGCTCATAATTCAGTCTGGGTCTCTGAGCATTGAGGATCTGATAACACCATCTAGAGTCTAAGATTATCCTAATTTGGTGGGTGTCTTGGCAGTTAAGTAATTAAGGCAAATACCACATGGGCGCCAATGTCCTGAGCTTAATCCTGGAGCCATTTATCTCTCTACCGTCTTCTTGCCATATAACCCTTTGGTGTTGTTGTCTGTAAATGTTTGCGAGAATAAATGCTCATTAACTAACTTGTAATGATGACTATAAAGCAGAGCTAGTTAAAACCGCTGTTACCGAACTGGGACTTCACTGGAAGGACAGCTCTGTTTTGGCAGTGCATTGAGGGTGCAGCTGCTGCGGAGACGAACCCACTGACACTGTGATGTCTTACCAGGTTTTGTAAGGAAAACACCAGAGCCAAAAACAACAGACAGGGGGTTACATGTACACTCAGCTGATCTGTCAGGCTGAGGATACATACGTGAGGACAGAATCCAGTACAATAATGCCGCAAACAAACCGACAGAGGAGATGAGAAAAAAATACAACAGCTAAACTGAAAGCTGAGAAACGGGTTGAGCTCATGGCACCGCGGCGGGAATAGCCAGAGGGGACGTTGTGGATAAATGATAATCCTTGACTTGGTGGTTGGAAGTTGACATGCTAAATGATTAAGATGAGATTGTCACTTTGAATAGGTAAAGGTTGTTTTGCAGATTTACAACCTAGCTGGGAACCTGATAGGTCCACACACACTTTCGAGAACCATCATCTGACAGATGACCCTCAGGTGTGATGACCCCCACCGACTTCAACCTGAACCCAGAATTTGGGAGGAAGGTAAGAGCTGTGCCGAACAGCTGGCCTCGACTTAACACAGATATTTGACTGATGCTGGATCTGCTTCAAACACTCCGCCACCGCTTTGGCCCAAACTCAGGTCTAGAGAGACAGTGGAGCACCAGACTGAATGAACTTCTGAAGTTTATATCCCAAAAAAAAGCCATAAGATTCAGATTCTTTCCAGAGTTAGTGGACATATGTATCCTAATTGTTAAAAGATATGTTCCTGGGGTTAAAATGAATGCCCTATTTTATTGCTGCAGAAACAATTACAGAGGTCGTCAAGTCTGTTCTGTTCTTAACAAAACAGTTGTACCCTTACCTTCTGACGTCTGTAACCAGAGCTGCGAAGGGTTTCTCCCAAGCGTACATCTTGATGATCCTGATGCCAGACACCACTTCGTTCATGATGCGGATTCTGTTGTCAGTAAGGACTGACGTTTTGCTCCTTTAAATACGTTTTACAAACACAGAAATGTTAATTAATATTCCACTTTTCCCAAGCTTTGGGGAAAGGTGCGTTACCTCGAACAAAAACTGCGTACCTGAATATGCCAAAGAGCTTTCCAAACAACGTCTGCACAGGCACCATGAGGGCAAGGACTGCCACTCCTGCCAGACACGAGGGTCCAATCTGGTACCAAAGTAACACGATGATCACCATGGCTTGAAGAGGTCCCACCCACAGGTAGTGCAGATTCAGTGTAATCTATCGAGACAAACATTCATTGTGAGCCCAATTCAAACAAGAATATAGCTAAATATACCGGTCTTTTCTGGCTGGTTGTTGTGCAGTAAATCTGAAAATATGATGCCAGTGTTACCACTAATCTAGCCTTACCTCATCAAAACGATTCACGTCATTTGATAGGAGGTTGATGATTTGTCCTGTTGTTGTTTGCCCCATGGATTCACTGCTGAGACCCAGAGCCTGATGAGACAGAAGTCTCCTGTCTGGTAAATAATACTGAAGCGATTCACAGCATATTTAAATGAGTGGAAAATCTGCTCGCCCCATCACTGACCTTTTTGTATATCATGTGACACATGGCCACTCTGATCCTCATGCCTGTTCTTAGGACGTGGTAGTAGTAGAGATGTTGGATGATGGTCAGTGCAAACGTGGAGATGGACATGGCAGCGGCGTAAACATACAGCATGCACAGACTCCTCTGTTCGTCTGAGTGATACTTCTCAAAGAACAGGATGACTTCCCCCAGAAGAAGAGGCTGGATAACTTTGATTGCCTCCTTTATGTCAAAGAATGCCAAAAATACATTAAGGATACTGGATGCCATCAAGCACGACTCTTGGACGGCAGCTTATTACCACTTTTGCTTTTAGCTTGTCAAATGATATAATACACTTGATTGAATGGGCCCCAAGATATTTGGTTGACAAAACAGATAAGAACATACCAGTGAAATTGTAAACAACCCAGCCACTGCGTAGGACATCCCGTAGCACTTAATGAGAGCTCTGGTGAGATTTGGCTTCCGGAGATTCTTAGTAGCCTTTCTGACTTCATGGTCCCAGCATCTGCAAAAATGAAAATGCAGCATATTGATTCTGTACAGTGACATAGTGAGGTAGTGGTTATTGTCAACAGCACACGCATGCATACAGACTTAGACTTTTGGGAGGGGGCCAACAGTGTATCACTGTGATTTAGTACCTGTGTAGTTCCTCTCCCAGTACTTGGGACTGGTCCTCAGGAAGAACCCTGGGCATGTCATTCTCCTCCAAACTCCTTTTCTGTCCCAGTTGAAGCAACGGGATTAACCAGCTGAGTGAAACAGTTGGAAACACAGCTGTTGTCACGCAACCAGAATATGATTTACACTGACATCATTGTATTGTTTGTATTGCTTAATGTATTTAATGGAGAGGCTAACACCCTTACAGTTTGTGATGGAGATGAACCTGCAGACACACCCTTTAACAATAGTGTTGCTCACTTAGTTGTTATACTAATGCATGGGTCGGATCAGATTAGCTTTATGTACAAAAAACACAGAATGTTACGAGAGGAAGGAAACGTTTTTCAGAAACGTATTTAACTTACTTAAATAACAATACATTCAATATAAACAACAGCAAGTACATCATGATTAACTATTAAATAATATAAAGCAACATATAGCTCCAACAGTAATAGATCCCCTTTTTTTCATCCTTATAAGGAAACAGCAAATACACTCGTTGCACCAATGTATGCACCCCACCCCAAACCTACCCGCGGTGGTCTGCTAAAAGAGGTAGTTCCTACGGGCACGTTTTGTGCAATCGCGGGTACAGCTCGTCTACAAAACACTCAAATGTGCAGAATCACGTCAAACAAGCGCTCGTGGCTGTGTTTGCATGCTCAGCCAATGGTCGGCTATGCTTGAACAGGACATGCAGAAAGTTAATATTTTCAGGAATCCGAAACAAAACACCGTCAGCTAATGCCGAAGCAATGCACGACAGAACAGCCTCAAGCAGGTAGCCACGATATAAGAGAACAACACTCGTACATCCAGTCATCTCAGTGCGCTGCCGAAGCACAAACTGCTTTTAGCGACAGTGTTTTTTATACTGATTATGTTGCCTATTGTTTAACTGTGTGCTACAATAAGTGTGCAGGGGAAAGGACTTTGTATGAGTTGAAAGCGGAACTACAAGTTAAGATTTCAGATTGCTCAATAGACTCTCGTTGGTTAAAATCACATTTAAAAAAGCACAAATACTTTATCTGTGTTTTGTATTAAGTAAGTCGTGGTAGTTAAATTGTCCAATAAAAAGAACTTCAGGTACAAATAAGTCCAACAGCTTTCACTGAAACCCGTTTGAATAATGGGAGAGGGACCACTCACCACAGGAAGACCTTTGACAAACAGCCAGCAGAGGACAGCGGGTTGCCTGTTCCGTCTTTTTTCTTTATCTCCATGATTACTTAAAATCTGCTGCCTGCTGCTGGTACTCCGCCTAGACTGAGACTCAAACTGGAGAGTACCGGCTCACCACATGACGCCCGCCACCATCCACGCGCTGTTATTCACGTCTCGTTCAGACTCGGCCAATACTGTTGCAGCTACTTGAGGGGCGTCCACACACACGGACCAAACTCCATAAATGAGGACGTGGGTGAAGTTCTGGATGTAGCGTTTTCTGCGTGGAAACTACAGAGAATGTGGCACACTATATTATACAATACTTTTGTTGTAGTAGTGGATATTTAGTCACAGTAATGCGTCTTTTAATTGAGAGTAAACTAGTTGGAGAAATTCAATAATCCGGTTTATTATGTTTTAGAGAAGCACTTTAAAAATGCATCTTCTGAGAAACGTGTTTCCCGGGATTGTGTACTGAACAGCGGTCATAACACAGGAATGTTTGAATTGTGGCCAATGTTGTTTTCTCTACTACACGCAAAACATTACCGTGCGTGGTGCTGCGCTGAGGGTTCAACTCTCAGGCGATCACAGCCCACCCAAGTGAATGGAGCGGTGCTTGAGTCTGTGATGATCAGTGGTACTCTAATTACTTTTATCGAGTAACGTAACGCTTTAGTTTCGTGCGTTCGGTAATCAGTAACTTAGTAATTAAAAAAAAAAAAAGTAATCCGTTAAAATCCCGACTGCAGCCTGCTTTTTGTCAGACAGTTCTGTGCCACCTGCGGAGGCGCAGCGCTGTGATGCGTCTGTGCCCTGCTGCTGACCTACATTACCTGTGTGTGTGTGTGTGTGTGTGTGAGTGTCTCGAACCCCCGGCAGGATGGCAGAGAGGTCAGCGTTTTCATCGTGGAAGTACGCACATTATTTTCAATTCACCAGCGAAAAGGACAAGAACAACATAACGGTAACATGCACTGTCTGTGTTGTTGAAAAGCTTCTGTCGATCGATTTTGATCACATGTTCTGTGATTTAAAAAAAATAAAATGCTATGGGGCATATAACTGACTGTCTGTATTGTTATCCTGCAGAGTTAATTTGGTTGGATGATGTTCTTCATTGTCAGGACGTCTCGGTGCATTTAAAGTAGGCTGTGTGTCTGCGTCAGTTAAGCTGCAGCATGTGCGAGGCGCTGCAACCGGCTTTTAATTTTCGGTAACGCAGGAGTACTTTTATTAATAGGTAACGCTGTAACGTAACTGTTTACTTTTAATTGATAGTAACGTTGTAACCTAATTAACTACTTTCCAAAGTAACTATACCCAACACTGGTGATGATCAACCCCGAGGCGTGAATAATGTCTTTTGTGTGGCACCCTGAGAGGATAACCGTTTCCTGTGACCCAGTTGAATCTGATCATGCTTTCACCTGAGGTATATCTTGTAGCGATGTTTGTGAAGATGATGAAGAAGTCTCCGGAGACACCAGCTTGTATATAATAAGGTTTATTACACCAGCATAGTATCAGACACCAACACGGGCGATACGAGGTTCCCAGATCCAATTGTGGAAGTCCCCCCGAAATCTCTGTGCATGCAATTTATAGGAGAAATGTGGGTGTGTTACAAAATGCGATGTTCTATAAGAATGTGTACCCAAATAAGGTGAGCTATACGTTCGTACACCATGTCTTGCACCTACCCAAATAAGGTGAGATATACTTGGTCTTTTTCTTACTCATCCCTGGAGGCTTTCTGACATATAAGATGTTATACAACACCCTGTTGTACAACATCTTCTCTGCACTCTATGACCTCAGAGAGTCACTAACTGTATATGAACAGATTTAATACACCACACGGCTTTCAGTTACACTGAGGAAGTCATCGTAGAAATGTATGATAGTCCCATTTAATGATATGTATATATATGTCACTTTAAGTTTCTTCTGCAGGTACACTTTCCCACAGTTTCAATCCACAGCTCACTCATGAAATTCACATCAAGCTGCTAAAATATTGACTTCCTGAGAAAGACAAATAGCTGTCTGTCATTAACCTCTGTTAGCTTTGATGTTCAGCTTCACCATATACCACAGCAAGTATATAAGCTTACCACGAGGAAATAAAGGCTGAAAAATAAGCTTTAACATGTAATAGACTAACACGCAGTAAATGCACTTTAAATAAGCAATGTGTTAAAAGAGAGGGTCTGCTCTCTTTGCAGAAGATAGACACATTAATCTAAAAGTACATTTTGGACACAAGTTATCTTGAAGCTCCATCTATAGCCGCGGGGACAGTATGCATTTAGTAGGACTTCATTTACATCTCTGATGCAAAACCACTTTATGTAACGTTATAATTTGTCTTCATTGTTTAGTTTGTTTTAAAAAGGAGGCTGGACTTTATACTTGGGAATGGGGAAATAGCCAAATCTGTAGATAGGTTGTACGTTTTTGAGAAGTTATCAACTTAAGCTGTAAACATACTGTATCAGGTCTCTGTTCCTGTCTATTAGGGGAACCTTTGCTGTTCCCCAAAGACACCAATAGAGGGCACTAAAAGCCCACTTTTAAATAGGCAGTAATCCTCAGAACTAAATCTAAATAACATTATTACTTGCATTGTTTTAATACCCTTCGAGTACATCCCAGTGGAAATGACCAGTTTCCATTTTAAGCAAAAACAAGGATTAGCAAAAACACTGCCATTCAAATAAATATTAGGTCAAAATGTATAAACTTTCCATGTTTACTTTGACAAATTCAACGCTGCAGGGACAGACCAACAGTTGATTAAGTTTCAGGTCCAAGCCTTACCTCCAGAGTCTACCTGTAATAGACCAAAGCTGTTTCTATTGGCTGTCCATCTGCATGTGAGCAGTCACCGCTGCATCCCGGGCCCCAGCTGCTGCTGTGTCACATCTCGTTTACACCAGGGGCCACGGCTGTGTTTGACCTAGTTGCTGAAAAGCCCAAGAGGCAAAGTTGGAAACAAACGACACATAAACACAGGCATGGGGAAAATAAAGAAGCCGTGTTTTGGATAGATGACATTTGGATACAAACCTCAGTTATTACTAGAACAATAACTGAAGGGGAAGAAAGGTCAGTTCAGGTCTTGGTATGCAGGGTTGGCATTAAAAATGGCATGGTTTTATTTAAATTGATCAAATGTATTATTGATTCACAAGAAGCAAATACTGAAGGACGCAAGCTCACTGATATTAAAACATAGATGATGTGGAGTCCAATTAAAGATGTCCCAACTCCCAATTTCTGAAGACTTGTGGTCCTCACAAAGACAGATGTACACAGGACAGTAGTTGGAGTTTTGAAGCAGTTTTCCATTCAGTTTGAGAAGAGGTGTGTGAAGTCCAGACAGAAGTGGCCAATGTGTCCTCCCAGCTGTGTAAAGTCCCACCTTCAATGTTCAACCGAGAAGTCAGTGAGGCAGCTACTGTCATCAGCTGCGTGACTCCTGAGTCACGTCCTCGTTCTTTGGTAAACTGAGCAGCTCCTGGATCCTCTGCATGTCATTATTGGCTTCCCCTGCCTGAGAGCTGACGTTCAGATCTCCGATCAGTTCTTCTGTCACGTTCATTCGGGCCGTCCTGCAGGGTAAGGAGAGTGACAGGTGACACCAACTTTTAATAGTTATTTCTAATGCTTGGTAAAATCTCTCATACAAAGTGTAAAAATAATGTTAAATTCTTCTGATGTATCTCACCACTCTGCAAGTTTGACTTCATACAGTTCCCTGCGCTCTCTTCTCCTCCGGTCTCTGGCATTTTCTCCTGCCATCGACTGCATGCCGACGATCAGAGCGCCGGTGGGAAGCCTGAGCAGAAGTAAATTCCATAATCAAAACTATATGAGAACACAATATACTTATACTTGTAATGTGTGGGCACACCAGGCGATATCTGCTTAACAAGTAAAAACACCAGCTAGTGTAACTTGTGGTTGACATTTTCCTGAGGACGATCGGGATGAAATAGATTCCTGAAACACTTCCTGCTATATTACAATCTGTTTGCAACACATCCAGCGGTCACATTAGGCTCTGTGGGGAGCTACTTCATGGCCAATACGTTTAAGCTGTCTATAATTCCCACAATTGTAATAAATTAGAGCCATATCCCCAAGTCACGCCCTCCTCTGCCATGTGACCGGACGAGATCTGGAGCGTGATGTGCTTTCCGATTAGCTGCCTGCTTTCATCTGGCCCCCTTCGGCACCGACTGCACCTGACGTAGCCGGGGCCGGGGCTGTTTGCACACATCAGATGCTCCAGGTGGCCGGTCACTCAGGCAGACAGCGAGGAGGAGAGGAGGAGATGTGAGTGTGTAGCCAGCAGGACAAAGAGAGCAGGGCTGAGCCAAGTGATGATCACAGAGACAATCCAAACCAGCCCATCCAGTCTGTTACACCATCAAACACCTCACACTCATTCTCCATTTCACAATCAAATCCGCTCTTGGCTCTGTGCGCTCTGCGGAAAGCGGCCAGAGGAGCGAGTAAAAGTGGGACAGAGAGAGAAGAATAGCTGGAGGAGAGGGGGTGAAGCATAAGTCCAGATCAGAGCATGGTAGAGTGAGATGAGAGGCTGGAATAACAGAGATGGTAGAATCGGAGCGGGGCAGCTGCTGCCTTGGCCTGCCTCCTTGCTCTAGTACCCAGAACACGGCCCTCTGTGGTGCACATGAGTCCCTCTGGCACAGTGAACAGAGTAGGGGGGGGGAGGCAGGGGTCCAGCTGGGCGACAGAGGGTTGCTGGGAGGGGCGCAGCTGGCTGCCAGAGAACTCACTGCTCTCAGGCACACAGGCACGGACATGGACACAAGCATGAGCAAATACGCATTGCAGCCTTCGAACAATGTAAATGTGAGGACTGAAAAGCTTTAGAGACGTGGCTGTAACAGGTGGATGTGCTGCACACTTGTGGAAGCAGTAGCCAACCTTACCCCAGCACTGCTCCGATGACGGTCCCTCCCACCAGCCCTCTCAGGCCCAGGTTCAGCCTGAACAGACCTCCAGTCACAGCTGCTCAAAAACACACATTTCATCATCACCATTCATAACTTAATGTGCTGTTACATTAACTGTGTGTTAAAACAATTGGTCATCCGGTTAAATGAAGATTATACAACTCCGGGGCGGGTCTAAGCTCTTAGCGCATTGTTGATTTAATCTGATCTTCAGATGATCGTTCAGATCTTCAGTCGCCCTTAAAGAGAGGCGTAACATAGTAACATTTGATATATCGATTATTCTCACAATGGCGATGACCCATCTCAGACTTTAAAGAAGTACACATTTATTCTTGGGGCCTAATTGAATATCCAATGTTGCACCTGTTGCTGGTTCCTAAATCTTTATAATTGCCACAGGGGATCAGGAGTGGGTAGGATCAAGCTTTAGTAAAAGCACCTCCTTAGAACATGGGGGGCCACATCAATTCATCAACACCGATGATGAAGGAGTTTGTGCCAAAACAGGATGCAGAGTAAACAGCCACACCAGGATGCACTGTGGAGTTGCTCATCACAGCGAGAGCGCTCTGTCTGCCGTCCCTGTATAAATAACATCACAACATTGCGACTCACCTCCAGCTGCAGCATAATGGCTGATGGCGTTCTTGTCCCGGTAGACAGAGAGCCCAGTGCTGACAGAACTATAGAGGTAAGGGAACAGACAGAGAGATGAGGGAGAGACTGAAACCAAGCTATTTCAGGACATTTTGAATACGAAATGATCTCAAATTAACTTCTGCTCAGCTGCATTTCAACCGATTAATGAATGCTAGACCACATTTAGCAGCATGGTGTTGCCACAGAGCCTGTAACAGTTTGCTCTGACTCAAAAATAACAAAATGTTGCTTCCTTTACTCTTATTAAATGATCCATTCGTCTGCTTACTTGAATAAGGTGACGAAAGCAGCCACTCTCCAGCTCCACCTCCACCCATATCTCACAAATCCTCGGATTGCTGCATTATGGGCTGAGCGCTGATTGGGACGCAAAATCCGAGGGTTGAATGTTATTACCATGATGCTATGACATTAACTATACACATATTTCCCAGTGGTGCCATCTTTCTTTACTAAAACATAAATCAGCAAGGATTACGACCACACTCAAAATGTACAGCATTTGGAATGATCATTTTTCCACACATCACAAAACTAACTTGGATATTCAACAGCAGGGTTAATGGCACATCCACACTTCCTGCCACTCACCCACTTACCACTGCGTCCACTCGGCTGCTGTAGAGCTCTGCCTGGCTGACCTGGATGTAGCTCTGCCTTGCATGGCGGGCTGCAGGCAGGCCTCCGTACAGCAGGCCGGCTAGAGCACCGACCACACCGCTCTTTATCACGTTGGTCAGCTCCTCAGGGTACGTACGCCTTTCACTGCAGGGAGACAAGAGATCCACGTGCTTTAACAATCAAATCAATGCCATGATTAAAAATAAACAACCTAAAGAAGATCTTTATAATCAAACCTGATTCACAGTTTATTAAACTTAAGAGTTTGGGTGGTAGCAGTGGCTGTTTCCATACTTTGTTTAAGGCATTCAATGATTTGCTGTAAAGTATTTACTACTGTGTGCATGGATTGAATGAGAACAGGTTAAACTCATTATAGAAAATATGATGTAATGTAATGTTAGTCTTCATTCTCCTTTGTAAAGAACACAGAAATGAGTACAGTTCATCTATATTACGCTTTAGGGGACCCTAACATCGATCAAAACAGTGTAAATCAATGTGTATTCTTGAACATCTGTGTACACCCTTTGCCCTAAAAGGTCAGACTTAATACTAAATGCTAAATATAAAAAATACATGCAATATACCTTTTAAACCCCAACAAACAACCGGTCATTCGTGGAGAGAATAAGCATCAAGAAAGTCCGGTCTGTGTTCATTCAGTCGCAGACATTCTGAATTTGTATGTGTTTTTACAACTGCCGTGTAAAAAATGACCATCCAAACAAAATCTTTATACCCCAAGTGGTTTATGGCTTTTAAGGAATTACACAAAGGTCTTTTTTTAACGTCAATTTAGTAAAAATCCAACAAACAGGTCATTTCTGACAGCACAAAGGTTAAGTGAAAGAACAGAAGAAGACAAGTCATGAAGGAACAGAAATACCAACTCCAATTGAAAGAGGTCCTTGATGCGGTCCCATCCCGTGTCTGGTAATTCTGGCCTGCCTATGTAGCTTCGCATGGCGCTGGGAGAGGGGATGGGTGGAGGACTGGTTAAAGAAGAGGAGGAAGGAGAGGGCATCTGTGCGGGCTGGGCAGCAGCCACATCAGCTGCGTGGACCCTGGGGAGCAGGGAGCAGAAGGACAGAGGCCTGGCGCTCTGGATGAGGCCCTGCAGAAGGCCGGTGCTCAACGTGCCCCCGGGGGGTGAATCTGCCTGCCGTCTCCGATGGGCGGGGCCCATTCTGGGTTGCTCTGGATACATCACGCTTCAGCTGGCATAAGGCTGCAGCAGAGAGGGACAAACACATGGCCGTGGGTTGGGATGTTGCACTCTGTCTCGATTTAAAATAAAATAAACAGCCTGAGGGCAAATGAAATCCTGTCAGGGTACACAGGCAGTCCAACTCAGCAGCTGTTAAATGGTCCTATCAAAACACACTGGGCTCACAAGCAGACTTTCTGGAAAGTGTTTTTTTATGGACTTTAAAATGATGTTTCAATGCACTGCTGCGACCCTCAGGTCCTCTGAGCAGGGTGGGCTGGCTGGTCCAGGTTCAAAGAAAAAGGCTGCTGTAATTTAACAACATAAGTCCCAGAAAATGCCATCTATGACTGATACTGTTTGTCTTCAGGATTAAGAATCTACTAAAAGGCAAATATGTACAAGGTTTTTGTTAAGCAAAAGTATATAATTAATATGGTAGTTTGTAGTCCAGTTGCTTTCATATCATTTATTTCATTATTTAGTTCTGTCCTCCCTGATTTCTAATGAAATGTAGTCATAAATGGATAAACTACTGACACATTTTGATAATCAATTGTACCACTTTACTTTTTCTCCAATTCAGACACCAACATTGCTGCTCACAGCTTCACAAATGTAGGTGGATATGTTCATGTTAATAAGTAAAAGTAGAAATACTTTAAAGTAAAAGTCCTGCGTTCAGAATAATAAGTATTTATACTTAAAGTCATTGCAGCATACTATTACTATATTAAGTAACGGCACACACGTGAATTACTGTTAGCCTTTGTTATTCAACCTTTTGAAATATATTACTTTTTTCTTCTTCTATTAGTTAAAGCTTGCATTTGTTCTGAAATACTGCTGAATAAGATAGCCTGCTGCTAGCAAGGCTAACATCCCACAATTATAATTGATGTGACAATAATATCTAAATACGTAAAATGATACTTTAATATGAAGTCAAGGTGAACACTTCTGTCGCTTGTTTACATGGCTCGTACACAAATGCCTGTCCGATAATGGGAGCCTTACACTAACACCATACAGTCTATGGTCAACACTTAGCATGCTATTAGCATCTTTAAGATTAGTGATAGAAATAAAGCAGCTTACCGGAAAGCGGCACAGAAATGTTCACTCGGAAGGCTTTTGTTTTAATTACCCAAACCCTAGTTATGGTACGCTAACTCAAGTTAGTTTATACATTTCTGTTTTTCATAATTTAACCTCCTGCTAGTTGTTGCAAAACGGTGACTTTCCCATAACCTGCCGGTGTCCCGACCTCTGACCTCGGGAGTCTACAGCAACACAAACCACAGCGCCACCGAGCGGTGGAGGATTGAACGACATGCTGCATGTGTAATACCCATAGCTACTACCAGAGATCGTTAAGAAAGCATCTTTATTACTATGGACTCTGTCAGAAACATCCCAGTCTTGACATGCTCTTTTAATAACAGGATTAAAAAAAACAATTAAAACGTTAACATTGTATTCATGTCATGTCTTTCAACTTTTAACGAGTTCATAGAAACCAATCACACACATTTTATAACAAACTTTAATCGTTTCTGTGTATATGGGACGACTGTTTTTCCTATAATATACAGTAAACAGTAGTTCCATTGTGTGCCCAAGTATGATAAGAAAAACATCATTTTCAGCTGGTTTGACCCATTTTTTTAGGTAAAAAATAGAGTTGCAGACACAAATGGGTTAAGAACTAAACTGTTTATTTGCATACAAACTAAAATTCTGCACACGTCACCACAAAACCCTGCAACTCACACTTTAACTCTAGTGTAAAAAATAGCCTTACATTGGTGAGAATCTGCTTGTTTGCAGTACAATGTAAATACTACAACATATTCAACATTATCCGGCATCAACTACACATCGTCTCTCATCTCCAACACATTCTTTACAAAAGGAAAAACAATTAGTGTTTCTTGGAAACTCCACAAATCAAAATATATTCATTATTGCTTACTGTTGGCACTGCTGGAATAAAGTGTTGAATGTAAAAGTTAATAAATGTATGGCATTAGCATAATAGTTAAACAAGTAAGAGTTCATGTTGTAATGACGCTTGGTAGAGGTCTGCTGTAGTTACCCCAGGTGTCCGGTAGAGGGGAGTACAACAAATACATTTTTGACTTTATTATTGCATTACTATTAATAATAGGGATTAAATGTTTCCCATATTATTCAACATACAAAAAGGCCACTTAATGAAAATACAAAAGATACTTTCGATGCGGTGCATAACCCCCCCCCCTAGTTGAACGCATTAAATATGTAACAGCAGGGTAGTGTAACTATTATTATCATCTTTACTGGTACATCTTTTGTAGCTATTTGAGCAGCAGACAATTTAAAACTAAGGATTTCTGATAACCATCTTTAAATATAAGTCACATTTTGGAAAGTGGTTTAATTTAGGCTGAAATCTGTCTTAATATCAGTCCAAATGTTAACATCAAATTTAGTATTTTGCATCCAGAAAGTTAAAGGACAGGGTAGGAGACAGGTTCAAAAACTGTAGTGCATTAGACTAGACTTTAGCTACGTTTTGGTGTGATGGAAATGGACCTACATGTTACCCTTAGAGAAAAATGATGTTGTAGTGTGTGATTACATTCATGTCTGAGCTGCCCTGGTCCTGCTGAGCCTCTCTCATAGCTCCGTCCGGCCCGCTCTGTGGACGATCTGGTTGTAGTCGCTCTTTAGTTTTGGTTGGTAGCTGAGGAGACTGCTGAAATCAGTGAGGAGTCTCTCCCAGTAGCAGGAAACGTCTTTCATCCGCAGGTGCTCCAGGATGAACACCTTACCCCTGTGAGGAGGCAGAGGAAACACACTTACAGTCAGTGTGCTGTGTTCGCCTTTTTCCTCAATTGCAGTTCAAACGCAACTCTTAAAATATGAGTCGTTACCTTGTGGCGATCTCCTGTGCAATGTCATCATTCTCTTTTACAAACTGAAGCAGCTCCCTGAGGAAAGATAACATGTGGCGACATATCAACGTTTAGCACGCATACAAAGGAGATTCACACCTTCATATATGGGAATTTACACACTGAAACCTTCACACATAAGAAAAGAAAAGGCCTTTAGTGCCGATCACTTTCATTCAAGTACAGACCTGAACATTCATTAATCAAGGTCGCACCTTCACATGTGTAATTATATAACGCTGACACACATCTCTCTTATATCCCAGATTACAGGCTTCTTAAATATTCCTAAAGTACCCCTAAACATTATTGCAACAGCTGTTGTACCTGACATCCGATAGATCCTGCTGCACGGGGATGTAATGGACCCAGGGCCGCAGCTGAGGGTAGAAAAACTCCTGCCATTCATCCCCAACATGGAACACCAGAGACCCACAGAGGAAGAGGTGTTTGAAACGGAAGCTGGCCGCCACTCCTCGGAAGTTGAATAAATATCTGCACGGGGATAACAAAGACAGGGGAGATGGTCAAGATAGCTCGTCAGTAAAGCCGTCATCCTAAAAGTCACATTTTGTCCGTCATTCAAAATCCAACCTACTTGTATTTGCAGTGATCGACCAGCGGGATTTCTTTGGCAGGGGGTTGCCCTAGTGTGTCCTAAAACACACAGGGAAACACAGGTTGGTTCATAATTATCACTGACTTTCAGATTTCTCTTTTCATTAAATACAAAGAGAAAAGCATTTACAGCATCTAACAGCTGTTTATGAAATATTCATGTAAGTTTACACAGTTTACAGAGTATTCTTATTATTTCACTATTAAATTAGATCATTTGTGCTATAATAACCAAAATGAAGTCTTGTTGAGCACTTCATTCAAAATCCAAGAACTTGGAAACACCATATCAACAATCCAGCACTCATATGTAACCTGGTGTGTTTTTAACTGACCCTTTCAGACTTCCAGGCCTGGTTCTTGGTGTACTCTGCATCCACCAGCTCTGGAGCCTCTCTGGACAGGAGGATCAGAGGGTCGCGCTCTGCACTGGTTCTATCAAAGACAAAGAAAGACAATGAGTAACCAGTCCATTCATAGGTGGGGGAACTTTGCTGCCAACTGTGGCAAGAAAATAGTTGAGTAAAGGAGTGACATTAAAACATTTGGATCCTTGTTTAAGACTCACCTGGACCCTCTGAAGAATCCTTTGGACTCTTTCTTATTCCAAGGCCACTGAGCTGCAGCCCTACCGCAACACATCACATGGTTAGAGCACACTGAAGTGATACTGTGGACTTCAGACTTCATTATTTTGATGTAAAGAGGAAAGAAAAAAAGGAGCTAAATTTTACTTTTGAAGGTCATCCCTCATCAGGTCCCATCGCCCCAGTCCAGTGGGGTATATGGGCCACACGGCAGGCCCCCCCTCCCAAAACGTCCACGCAGGATACATGATGTCCTGGTAGTCTGCCGTCTACACAAATCAAACATACACATATCAAAACCAGTAACTGCTTTAACAAACTTTCTGCGTGTGAGTGTGTGTTTTCACATGTAAATAAAGCTACTGTCTGACCTTACTGAAAGAGAAGACAGGCAGGGTGGGCTTCACCCAGCTGGGGACTTGTGGGTAATCTCTGACATTCACCACCATCTCCAGGTCAGGTAACCTGTCGATCACCTCCAGGATGAAATGCTCCACCCCACTGCACCTGGAAACAGAACACAGATGTATGGACTGATTATATATTGTCTTTTGAGAGGGAAAAGTGTTCATTCATCCACTCATTTTAATAACATTGTTTAGTGTCCCTCCTCACCTGGCAGGAAACATGCAGTTGCGTTCTCTGTACAGTTTGTGTCCGATGATCTGGTAGTGTGTGCCCACCCCTCTCTGAACAGTCGCAGCCATGACATCCTCAGAGATCCTTCCTTTAAACGGCTGCAGGTCATTTTGAAGGATGCTGAAAACCAACAGAAAAATGATCAAATCCACATAAAGTAATCCTTAAATGAACAACAATGTGTACACACATTTCCTCTCACACACCTCAGATGGCAGCTGCAGTTGACAGAGTTGCACGGAGTGTGTCCTTTCACAGCATCAGTAACTCTGTCTCTAATGTCCTTCCACGGTTGGCCTGAAATAAATGCAAATGGTGTCAGATTGTATGTTCATATTGGATATTTGATTCTAGCGTTAACCGAAAGATTACAAGGCGGCTCATCCCATGAGGATCATACTGTACTAGTGGAGTCCTGCGGCTGATGAAATCCAATTCTGAGAGGCAACAGTGACAGGATTTAGAAACCACCCTCTTTACTAGCCAAATAAATATTGAAATTCATACACATAGATAAATATATAAGGAATAATTACTTTCAGAAAAGTCTAGGAGTACATTTACATCCATGAAGCCCATTGTTTATCTTTTCAGGACTATTTTTTAGTAAAATACAGACTATGCTTTGGGGTCATCCTGGAACTCGTTCTCCTTTAAAAAAAGAACCTAAAATAAATCCTGAATTGTGCATTGCTTAATTTCCTGTACCACACATTATATCATGACAGCATAAACGTTACTGTTTGTCTGTATATAAAGGGCAGCCAGCCAGAACATTTGTTAGAGCTAACTACCCTTGGCTGACCTGTTTCCAAAACACCACCAGAGTTAATAGATGTAAGCATTTCATGATGTGAATCTTATTTTAAAATGTAAAACTTTTAACCACAGCTAATGCAACCCTTAGCACAGTTAGCTTAGTTGAGTTAGCTCATATGCTAGTCAGCTAGCTCGTGAAGTGATGAATGACTCCCAACATCAAAAGTTACCTCAAGTAGGTGCAGCGAAACTAAATGCACTAGAGTCGTGCAGCCACTTTCTAAAACAAATATTAATGAGTCGTATTTATTTCAAAATATGTATTACCTGAGGCGGGAACCAAACATAAAAGGCAAAGTTGGAACAGAATTAAAAAACTCCACAGCCAAAAGCGCTCCATTTCTCTCTCCATCCTCTAGCTATGTCTGAGAGGAGGAACAAAGCAGCGATCTGTGATCTGCTACTCTGGGCTGGATGTAGTCATTACGGTAATGCGCAAAACGAAATTCATTTACAGGTTACGCTACCGTGACGTTTATCTTTATTGATTTTCTTAATTTACTATTGCAAAAGAGAGACTTACCTGTTAACATTTAAATATTGTAATAAACTTTGTTATATTCTATTATAATTCAATTTCTGCCTAATTGATCTTCTCCACAGCCAGTTCCAGCTATTAAGTCATTTCATTTCTGAACCACGTCTCTGTCTTGTCTCAGATACTGAACTTGTGTAGCCTTTTGTATAACTGAGGTGTTTACTTGTCAGGTAGGTCATAATCGGTGGCTCTAACTTTAACACCGCCCCGCCAAACATAATACACATTCTGCCTGTGTGATAAATTAATCAATAAATCAGTTCTTTATTCATTTTTAAGCATTAACTCTTATTTTCCAGTGCATAGTATTTAACAATTAGAGGGTGATTAAATCCCTACGGTTCCACTGTTCTAATTAAAGAATGTATGTCAAGGGCATAGATGACTGGAGGATTGTTAATGGATTGTTGAGATGAGTTGGGGAGGGAAGAGCAGGAAAGAGAGTGAGTGACTCAGAGAGAGGAGGAGGTGGACAGCAGAAAGAGACGGATGAATTTGGGATGACATTTTTTTTTTATTACAACTTTTCACTTTTGCCAGTCAGTTCTTTAAGTTCTCTGCAAACAAAGCGTGGAAACATCAATTACTGAGCAACAATGCACCAACTCCGGCTTTCTCTGCTATCCAGCCTTTGCCTTTGCTTGTTTTCCCTTTGCTGTGCGGAGGAAGGTCTTGAGTTTCCCAATTTCGACGGGAAGGACAGGGTGCTGGACATCCACGAGCGCAACTACAAGAAGGCCCTGAAGAGATACGACCTGCTGTGCCTCTTCTACCACGAGCCACTGCCTGCCAACAAAGGCCTGCAGAAGAGGTTCCAGATGACCGAGCTGGTGCTGGAGGTGAGGAGGAGGAGGAGGAGGAGGAGGAGATGGAAAAGACACAGAAATAGTGTAAAAGTAAAGGTCATGCTAGACTGATATTCTCTCCTTTCTAGTGGAGTTAAATGCATTCATAAATAACTGATGTGCTTCAATGCTCCTAAATACTGGGCGTCTTATTTCAGAAATACAACTTACTTCCTTTGTTGGTTTGTAAATGATTTACGAATTTGGTATAATTGCAGTTAATAGTTGGAGGAAATACCTTCACATCTGTTGGATGGACGGCCATAAATTACTGACATTTCTGTTTGATTCCTTGAGTCCTAAACGTTTTTTAACCACCAGCAACTACACGTCTTTACTTATCCAGTAAAAAACAGTATTTACAAACTATTTAGATATATTCAAATGTCTTGCTTTGTTTAATAAGTCTAACGGAAACAATGTCTTTACATGATGAAGAAACTAAAAATGGTGGCCTTTTCTTCTACAAATTACTAACCGAATAAATCAATTATCAAAAAGTTTCTGATTCATTTTCAGGTTTACTTTGATTTACAAACTACAAAACAAATGTTATATCAGCCTAAACTGAACTTGTCTGGTTATTATAAGCAAATGCGCATATTAGCATACAGATGTTAGCATTTAGTCCTGTTCTTTTAGCTCTAAATGTTCCATCCCTCAGCTCAAACACTCTATTTTACTTCACATCTGTAGTTTCCCACACACTGCCGTTGACTTCTTCAGATATGCACCTGAATCCTGCCGAGGACGTCATGACTGATCAAAGACGTGTGTTGTGACATAGTGTATATTTCCCTGACATATCTCATGCCACATAGAGATTATATCCCTGAGGGCTACACTTGCAGTCTCACAATGTGCACATTTGACTCTAACCTGTCATAACACCTCATTTTACAGACAGGGAAACCAGACACTGAAGGCATCATTCTTCCTCTGCCTGCATTAGGTATCACACATCTCACCTGCACACTCTTCCCTGGCAGGCAGTCATTTTAATCCCATGATGGGCCCTCCTCTGTGTCATACGTGTCTAGGGATTGTTTCTAGGTCATTTAGGTAATTATAGCTTGCTCCCAAAACTCTTTACCATCTGGCTCTGAACTAGAAATACTTTATCACATTGATGAGCTGAAAGGGGACCCATGGCTTTACCTTTTCACTATGGCTTTTGCATTCCTGTCTGAAAGCAGAAACACATTCAGTTAAAAGTCAAAGTGGCCATAAATGCATAGCTTACATGATGAGCCTTACGCTGCCTGACATTTCTCTGTGACCACCCAGCTCACCGCTCAGGTCCTGGAGAACAAAGACATCGGCTTTGGGATGGTGGACTCCCAGAAGGATGCCAAAGTAGCCAAAAAACTTGGTATGACCCACCTGTCTTAATCCTTCCTTCCCCTCTGTATGACTTTCCCTGAAACTATTTGAACTGTTGTCTTTGCTACTTTTGTTTTAACTTCATACACAGAAGCGAGCTTTCTTAAAGGCTTTATTCTGCTGGTTAATTAGGTCTTGAAGAGGTGGGCAGCCTGTACGTCTTCAAGGACGACCGTGTCATTGAGTTTGATGGGGAGCTCTCCGCGGACACACTGGTGGAGTTTCTGCTGGATGTGAGTGGAAATCTGATCCTGATATAAAAAATGTCAATGTTTCTTGGAAGTAAAAACCACTAAGCTGTTGTATACGGCCCCCAAGGTGCTGGAGGACCCAGTGGAAATGCTCAATAACGCCATGGAGCTGCGAGCCTTCGAGAGGATGGAGGAAGACATCCGCCTCATTGGCTATTTCAAGGGAGAAGATTCATGTTAGTGTTAAGAAACAAAAAATGTTGCACCTCTGTCCCATTAACTTCCCCTCACTGTCCCTAATGGGATTTAGAGGCTAATGGAGCTACATCACCACGTGAAAGGGAAACCTGATTCCAGACTGTGGCCCTCTCAGTCCCCTTTAAATAGCTTCTAGTTCTGTCTAATAGGTCAAACTGCAATTATAGTTCCTCTCAAAAAAAGTGAGACAGGGAAGATGCTATCTGCTCCGATAAGACATGGGCATGAAGGTTCATTATGGAGATTATTTCTCTCCAGAGATAGGTCAGTCCTTTGCGTTGACCTTGCAAGGGGGACGAGTTACAAGCGTATAAAACTGTGTTAGGGGAGACATTTTTACTTGCTGGTGAATGAATGAAGTGAGTGTGTTTCCCTGCTTGCCCTCCTCATCACATACTGTAGATTATGGTTGGGATGTGAGCAGATTCTTTGTCTAACTTTGGTTCCTGCCTCCTGCCTGTTCCTCATCAATCTCTCTCTCTTTGTCCTCAGACTACAAAGCTTTCCAAGAGGCCTCAGAGCGTTTTCAACCTTACATCAAGTTCTTCGCTACCTTTAGTAAATCTGTAAGTTTTGCTGTACAAAATAAAAGCTTCCTCATATAGCAGCATGTAGAAATATGTTGGGAAATAAATGTGTTCACTTTCAATAACACTCCTATTGTCTGAATGCTTTTATTCTACAGCCAGCAGCAAGTTAGCGTAGCTTAGCATAAAGAATTGAAACACAGGGATGAACTGCTTGGCTCTGTGCAACGGTAACAATATCCATGTGTGTGTTTCAGGTGGCCAAACATCTCTCCCTGAAGATGAACGAAGTGAATTTTTATGAGCCCTTCATGGAGGAGCCGGCCATCCTTCCTGGCAGGCCTCTGTCAGAGATGGACATTGTTGACTTTGTCAACCAGCACCGAAGGCTTGTTGTTCTATATCTAAAGGATTATTTAAACACGGTTAGGAAATAGTTTGGCTTTAATCAATATATTCTCTACAGGGCTACTTTGAGGAAGCTCCGGGCAGAGAACATGTTTGAAACATGGGTGAGTAGTCCTAACAAGAGATGGCTCCTAAAATGATTTCATACATACACGTTTCTAAGGTGATTACTAATGTCTTTTGATTCCTAGGAGGACGATATGGACGGCATACATATTGTTGCGTTTGCTGAGGAGGAAGATCCAGGTTTCAGCCTTCTCATTTAACCCTTGTTTCCCTTTCTGAGGTTTGTCTAGCACCCGCAGGTGAGCTCAGGCATCTCTGTTCTGTCCTCCCCAGATGGCTATGAGTTCCTGGAGATCCTGAAAGACGTGGCCAGAGATAACACCAACAACCCAGAACTCAGCATCGTCTGGATCGACCCCGATGACTTCCCTCTGGTTCTGTCTCATCATTGGCTTAGTATTTCTAGGAGTATCAAGACTTTTGTCAGTGATATTTAACTCAGTTTGTCTCGCCCCTTCAGCTGACCACTTACTGGGAAAAAACCTTCAAGTTGGACCTGTTTCGACCTCAGATTGGTGTGGTCAATGTCACAGATGTAAGTAATGAGTAAACTCTTAGACCTTACCTTTAGAGATTTACTCTTACCTCCACTCTCTCTGTTCCAGGCGGACAGCGTGTGGCTGGACATGTCCAACGATGAAGACCTGCCCTCACCTGAGGAGCTGGAGGACTGGATAGAGGACGTCCTGTCAGGGAGGGTGAACACGGAGGACGACGACGAGTCTATCGACGACCAGGAGGACCCCGACAGCTACGTCCCAGAGGACAGCTATGAGAGTCACGACCCGGAGGAGGAGGAAGACAGCGATGACTAACCCCACTGTTGAGGGTCGGGGTCCTGGCTGTTCAGACCTGGGTCCAAACTGGCTTGGCACATTAGAACCACATTGCTGAGAAATTATTAAAGAGTTGACATGTGTTAATATAAAAAAATGATCATAGTAGCTTTAAGGATGACATAAGATAAGAGGACTTGTGTGTATTTATATATCTACATAAAAACAAAAGACAAAAGTGTTTAATTCTTCCAATTAGAAAAGAGCTTGAAGTGTTTCCTTGAGATTAATTCAGGACCGAATAAAAGTATCTGCCGACAACGAGCTAGTGTTATAATTTGATCCACCTCTCTCAATAACAAGGTCCAGACTGATGCTAAAGACAGCAGATTGGCACATTTTCTCCTTCAGCCAATATGCTTTTTCTCCATGAATTATTCAAACAGCAGTGAATAATTCAGCATCATTATGCCTCCTAATGGGAGAAGGGACCTGGGCCGTGGGGCTGGGGGAGACGAGGTGAGATGCCCGACAAACTGCATAAGGAGCGGACATACCATGAATTAATAAAACAGGGCCGTGCATGAGTGATTATTCCCCCGGAGGTGTATTTATGTAAACAGGATGTTTGTATCACACTGAGATTTACACATAATCCATGCAGGCAGATTTGAGATAAGAACATCCAAGAGTTAAACGTGACCCGAGGCAAGAAGACACGACACGCTCTCTCCTGAGAGAAAGGAAGCAGACAGTGTCATGATGTTCTGCAGGTTACATAATCCTGTTAATGTCAAGTGTGCTGGGGTTTTACATGACAGAAAGGGAGGCAGGAGGATTGAATTCTCACACCTCCTCGCTGCAATGACAGCCACAGAGAGCGGGTGTGAGGGTTTAACAGGTTCGATGTGAAACGGCAAAGACAGGAGTGTTAAGGTTTCTTTTCAAGACTGAAGAAGGTCTTTGTCTCCTTCTGCACATAACTCATTACCCAACAGATAGAGAGGGAGGAATGAAGGGAAGGAAAACATCTCATTTAGATGCAAATGTTCTTCGTTTCCCTCCCTCTACATGTCCTCCTCGGACAGAGCAGGGTACGGGAGGATTAAGCCGGGGACAGATGAGTTCCGACAGGCGGCTCCGGCTCGCAGAGGTATGAGGTTGTTTGTTTTCAGCGCCGGACACCGACATTCATTTACCCACAAGGCTCGTATGCGACGCTCCGACAGGCTGATGGCAAGCCAATTACCGTTGAGCTTCATGACAACAAAAAGCCGCCAAATCAAGGCCAAAAAAGCTGAAATGTTGCTCCAACATGTCACACAGCAGGAGCAGAGGCTTAATGGGCAGCGACAGAGCAGGGTGTTAGCGAGCCAGCAGCCGGGCTGAGACACCAGTGCATAATGGAGAGGGTTCTGGAAGGATAGGGAGACAGGTAATGAAAGACAGATAGATTTTAGGGAGAAATATCTTAATGAACAGCAGACAGCCTTGATTTCTACAGAGCCTATAATGATTTTTGTAGGTATTTCGTTATAAAAGTGTCATGTTAAGAGAGAAAAACCTAAATGATGTAAAATAACTTGGACTCAACTGGACTGTAATCTCACAATTTGGTTGCAAATACAGGTGATAGCCCAAAGAAATTCAAAATAAATCATTAGCAAATGTTACTAATAGATAAAAACTCAATAAGATGGTTTTGAAATCCTTAAAACAGGCAGCTAATCAAATACAATTATACAAAATCCATTTAAAACACCGTCATCAAGTATTATTCATTAATTGTTCAATAAAGAAAACATTTAAATCATGTTACAGATACCTTAATCACACTTTTAACCCTTGTATTATGTTAAGGGTCAATTTGACCCATTTCAGTTTTTGTGTTGACCAAAGTACTGGTTATCCTTTCTTTTTCTTGATGAAATTTGGTGACTTTTCATCATCTAGGGTCATGAACTGGTGTGTAAAATCTGGACACTTTGATGTGTAGTGGAATGTCTGTGCAGAGTTTGTATACAAAGATGATGTTGCGGGTCATTTTGACCCAGACCCTTTAATGTGGGTAAATAGCTGTTCAGATCCAAAATAAACATGTCTCTTTGATGTACTTTTTACTTTGATGTACAATTGTTTGTATTTTGATTGCCTCTGAGACCCAGAGCCAGGTGTGTGAAGAGAGGGAACTTTCTCACACTTGTCCTTGTCACTGTTCTCATGTCATCTCTTTGACAAACTCACCAAAAATGAGCTCCAGAAGGACGGCAGCTGAGGAGGCTTTATCACAGATTTTGAACTGGGATAGTGATGTAGAGGAAGATATTTCAGAACCAAAGGATCTTTCAGAGACAGAGGACAATGTTATTGCTGATCCAGATTGTCAATTTTCCTACGATGAGGAGGATTCAGAGGACGAGTCTGCCGTTGTTCCTCCAACAGATGAAAACCAAGGAATGCAGCAATCATCATCCACAGAGGGGACATGGGCATCTAAGGACGGTAATATAAAATGGTCAACATCACCACACCCAAGCCGAGGCAGACTGTCATCTTCCAATGTGATCAAAATGACTCCCGGTCCTACAAGATTTGCTGTCACACGAGTTGATGAGATTCAATCAGCATTTCAGCTCTTCATATCCTCACCAATAGAGAGGATTATACTGGAAATGACCAACTTGGAGGGGAGACGTGTGTTTCAAGAGAAATGGAAGCCACTGGATCAGACTGACTTGCATGCTTACATTGGAGTTCTGTTATTAGCTGGAGTGTACAGGTCAAAGGGAGAAGCAACTGCAAGTCTATGGAATGAAGAGAATGGAAGGCCAATCTTTCGTGCAACAATGTCTCTGGAGACATTCCACATGATATCTCGTGTGATCCGCTTTGACAACCGCGACACCAGAGCTGGTCGACGTGAAAGAGACAAACTAGCTGCGATCAGAGATGTGTGGGATAAATGGGTTGAAATTTTACTTTGTTGTACAATCCTGGTCCCCATGTTACTGTAGATGAGCACCTTGTTCCATTCAGGGGGCGCTGTCCTTTCCGACAGTACATGCCCAACAAGCCCGCCAAGTATGGCATCAAAATATGGGCAGCCTGTGATGCAAAATCCAGCTATGCATGGAATATGCAAGTATACACTGGAAAGCTACCTGGAGGAACATCTGAGAAGAATCAGGGGATGCGTGTGGTGCTGGAAATGAGTGAAGGGCTGCAAGGTCATAACATCACATGTGACAACTTCTTTACATCCTACCGCCTTGGAGATGAACTTCAGAAGAGAAAGCTGACCATGTTGGGAACAGTCAGAAGAAATAAGCCAGAACTTCCCACTGAAATTCTGAAGATGCAGGGCAGACCTCTGCATTCCTCAATATTTGCTTTCACTGAGAAAGCAACAGTTGTTTCATACTGCCCAAAGAGAAACAAGAATGTTCTTGTAATGAGTACAATGCACACAGATGCATCTCTGAGCACAAGAGAAGACATGAAGCCACAAATGATCCTGGATTATAACTCCACTAAAGGAGGAGTTGACAATCTGGACAAAGTCACAGCAACATACAGCTGCCAGCGCAAGACAGCCCGTTGGCCTTTGGTGATTTTCTACAACATTGTGGATGTGTCTGCTTACAATGCCTATGTCCTGTGGACTGCAATCAACCAGAAATGGAATGCCGGCAAATTGTACAGACGTCGGCTTTTCCTGGAAGAACTCGGCAAAGCACTTATCACTCCCAAGATCCAGACACGAGCCAGGCCAGCTCGATCCCCAGCAGCTGCAGCTGTCATTGAAAAGGTCAAGCTCAGGTCACCCGACCAACCTGCAGCCTCACCCAACCCAACCTCACCCAACCAACATCCAGTGGACACAGGTGGAAAGAAAAGGAAAAGATGCCAGGTCTGTCCCTCCCGAGAGGACAGTAAAACAAGTACCTCTTGTGTGAAATGCAAGAATTACATCTGCAGAAAGCACACAGTAACATTCTGTCCATCATGTGGAGAACATTGAAAAGTTGAAGTTCGCTGGGATGAAGTTAAAGTTGAAGTCAAAGTTAAAAAGAAATGTGTTCATGAAGAGGGAAAAACGTAGCCCTTGTGCTTTCTTTGGTCAAGGAAGGAGGAAGGGAGGAAGGAAAAAAGGTAGGAAGGAAAGAAGGGAGAAAGGAAGGAAGGAAGAGAAGAAGGAAGGAAGGAGGAAAGAATGAAGGAAGGAAGGGAGAAAAGAAGGGAATAGAGGAGGATGAACAGAGAGAAGGAAAACAGGATGAGAAGAAGGAAGGAGAGAGCATGGCAGGAGGAAAGAAGGAGGGAAGAATTATCATTTTGACCCGGGAGGAGGACAAGAGGATTAGACTAAATAGTTCTTAAATATAGTGTTGGAATTAAAAATGTATTGTATGTCACTTTTCTAAATGTTTATGTAATCTAAAATAAAGTTGTTATTGGTTTAACCTGTTTTCTTGACTGTTTTGAGTTCATTTACACAGTATGGGTCAAAATGACCCGCAACATAATCAATGTAATTTTTTTTCAACATAATACAAGGGTTAAAAGGTAGGAAAAAAACAAAAGACATCAAAAGCCTCGATAGCCCAGAATGCAATGCAGCCATTAAGCATGTTCGGTTAGTAGTATCACACCTACAACTGAAGAGAGGCATTCTGGGAAATCACAAAAGGAGTTTAGAACAAGTGGGGATATCAAAAGTCCGATACAGCAGTGTTACAAATTCATAAAAATGTTTATTGTTTTTTACAAATGCTGTGAAACTGAACCAAATGCTGCAAACGCCAAAGCATCATCATCAACATCATCATCTATCCGTCCCACAACAGCGGACTGTAACCTGGCAACAGCGCAACACATGGTGGAGATGTAGAGGAGTGGGGGCGGGGGGGGATGGGGTCATGTGAACTGGAATGGCATACATACATTCAGACACACATGCATGTTTACATAAATAGATACAGTGTAAAAACAGGAGGCACCGTCACATCGGGGTCATACAAAGCTCCTCTGCCGGTACAAAATGTGACCTTTCAAAACAGCAAAGTGAAAATTCTCCCCAGGTGTTTTAAAAGTGGACACCTTTTTTTTGTTGCTAAAATGAGCAGTGTGTTGCTGCTGCTTCCAGGCACACACACCGACAATATCAGGTTTCCCCGCCAGAGGGCAGTAGTAGACAGCCCTGAAAATCTAATCAGGCTCACACATCTTTCTCTTTAAATACTTTATTTAATATGCCTCATCAGGCTATGACCAATTAGTGTTGTTTGCGTGCCCTTCAATTACATTTTTCTGGTTTAATCAGGGGAAAGAAAGATCCTCTGAGGTGGAGGGATTCACTGTGAGACAAGCTAGTAAAAGAAACCAGACAGACTAGTTAAGAGGAGGTTCCACCCTTCACACACACTCTTTGTCATCTCTGACTGCATGAATTGTAGTCATACAAGCAAACAGTGTGAGCCCTAAGGATAAAATCATACTTTAAGTGCTGTCCATGCTCAAATAGTGGCCCTTATGTAGCCCTGTTGTATTTCCACAGCACTTATTCCATCAATGCAGAGAGTCTCCAGAATTTTCAAATTAAAAGCACGGGGCTATGTAGTTGGGCTTTTAATGTGAAAAACCTCAGGAAATGTTGACGGTATTTTGACAAAACAATATGTCATGTGAACAACATGACCTTTTGACTGGGCTTTTATCTGAGAACATACTTTATTTAAACTTCAGTTCAGTAACCGCAGAGGAAGTATTCAGTAGTATTTTTTTAGTGACGTGGTTATTTCTGTCTCTGCCTTCCCTTTCCATCGCGACCTGAGAAGGTTAGTGAACCGGTGAGGCAGGGCAAATGTTTTTGGGCATGCGTCCGCGAGCGTCTCTCACGATCCGCATCATCGGGAGTTCACCCGTTGTTTAACATGTGTGTGTTGTTCCCAACTGGAGTGGAAACATCCGTCGTCCTGCTCCATTGCACCTGGAGAAGAACCTTGTCCCACTTTGGCTGCGAGAGTAAGCATGGAGATCTTCAGGTGTAGGAGTAAGGATGAGGAAAACAGTCCGACGTCCTTTTTGAGCAGGCTGGGATCATCCTTTCTGTCTTTTAATTTAGAAACAAACATAAATGTGCACTTGATACAAAGTCTGATTGAAGTTTTTACGCCCGATGGATTTCATTTGGTTCTTCCGTCTGATGCGTCCAAAAGAGGGTCTGAATTCTTTCAAATGTTGTAGACAAGACGCAGCACAGGCAGCATATTCCTCAGGTTTCAAATATTTAAATCCAAGTCAAAACATCGACGTCCTTAGTGGTTTGTCTCCAGCAAAAGGAAGGAGTGATTGTGTTGACCCAAAATGACACACGTGCACACACAGATGCACTCACTCTGCTGCAGGTGAGCGTAACCGTGTCCGAGGCGTCCGAGTCCAACCGCCGCGAGCGTTATCCCGCCTCTTTTGATTTCGTCCAAATCAAACATATAAAGATCAATATCTTCAAACATGAGTGTAATTTATATTCATATATAATATATAAAAATCCAAAAAAAGTACAAATAAAAACTGCAAACCCAAAGTGAAAACATCTGAGAGGGTGAGGAATAAAAAAGAGAACGTTTGGAGTGCTACACGGAGGTTTCCGACTGTAGCCGCAGCACAAACTTGTGTGACTTGGGGTCGATGTATTCCTCCGACATCTGGATGTACGGGATCTTCTTGGTGGTCACCACCAGGCTGAAGTCCACACACTTCAGCTGGAAGATGCTGCCGTCCGACAGGCCGCTGGTGACCGACGCCTCGCTGATCAGCGTCCACTGACGGGCCAGCCAGTGGTTCCGGCTGTACTGCAGGGTGGGGCCGGCACTCAGGTAGCTCTCCAGGAATGCCTGGGGGAGGGAGGCACATAAACACACAAAGAAATAGTTAGTCTATGTAATGTCGAATCCTAAATTCCTTCTTAAATTAACAACCAAATGTCCAGCTACAGCGTGATGGATTAGAGGTCAGAGGCCTGACCTTGGGCGTCATGTTGTTGGTGATGCAGAAGGCCAGGTGCTGCTGGATGCTCTCCATGCTGTGGCAGTGCTGCTGCTTGGTGGTCCTCAGGTACTTCTGCAGGGCGCGAGCCATGGAGGGGAAGATGGCCTGCGCCGCCTCCCGAGGGTCCATCACGTCCCCCGGAGTCTTCTTCTGGTCCTCCTCCTGCATGCGCTTGATATGTGTGAACGCCTCCTCCACTGCCACCACCAGTCTGAGGAACAGAAGTGAAGACATGTTATGGGTATAAGCGGGGCTGGAAAATGTGTTTACTAATGAGGCAACTGGTATTTCCTTTGGTCTTTGTTTCCTATTGTTGAGATGTAAGCCACTAGAGTCATCAAGGGGTAATGCTTGTCCTAGTCAAGTCAGGATGGCGTTAGTTACCGTGCTTTACGCTTGCGAACGCGCCGCTCGTGCTCCGCCTCCTCGTAGTACAGCTCGTTGTGGCTGGTGTCTCTGCGGCGGGCGGCAGCTGCGATCATGGCTCTGGACTGAGAGTGAGCCATCCCTGCTGCTGCATTGTTCCCCGGACCTGTCCCGACACAGAGAGAACACAGGAGGGCTTATCGACTGTGTGTCTATCCCACAGGTAAAGACTTAGAGACTCAGGTAAAGGAACAAAGAAATCTGGGGTGATGACATCAAGTGCAACATGCTTTAAAGCAGCAGGAGATTATGGATGCACATAAACCACGGTCCATTTGCCTTTATCACCGGCAATATAAAACCCCCAGGAGCTGACGGGAGTAGCCACACAGAGTCGTCATTTTTAATTGCACTTTGATCATTGGAAAAACACACCGACATAGTGATATGCAAACATTCCCTTTGCGGCGCTGCCTTCAGGAGGCCCATTAAAGAATCTCGGGCAACTTGAAAAGTTTACTTGTTAGGAAATACAGGCTGCTGATGAGCCCCGCCTGATGTTGAAGAAGGCAGAGCTGCTGAATTATTAAGGGGGGGGGTGGTGGCAGGGATCGAGCATGAGCAGAATAATTCATGGCAGAGGAGGAAGTCTTTAGACCCTGCTGTTACTGCACTTACATGGGATTTATGGGTACGATTTACAATGTTGAAAACCATGTGAGGTAAGGTAACTTGAGTATCTGTTGCACCATGTTTTGCACTGACTTTAAATGCCTGAATAAATGTCTTCTGTTTTCATCATCACCTACAAATACACTAGAAGAGTCTCTGTAGTGATCACACATTACCCATGTGATTATTACCTTTATTTCATTCTCTATTTAACACATGGATAAGTATTGATTCTTTCTGGTTGTCCTGAATCAGCAAATCAGATGAGAATAAATAAATCACTTTTGGCTGTTTCACATTAGTTGTGAAAGCCTAAATATAACACTGTGTTTGCATTCTGTCTCTTGTTTGATTTGGTTTGTTGACAGCACTTAAAATCCTCCATATATCCTGCAGGGATTCATTTCCAATTGCAACTATCTGGAGCTGAGAAAAACAAATAGCTTGTCAGGCATCTAGGATATACCGAGCACATGTGGATGCAGTGTAATTGAGTGTTATGGCCGCTTTGCGCTCAGGGCTTCAACACTGTTTAATCTTGGAAAGATTATTGTCTGTCCCTGAGTTTGTCTTATTTATTACAGTGCTGCTGCTGCAGCTGAGGAGGGAAAGATGGAGTGGGAAGTAGAAGAGAGAAGAGAGGAAGGTCCCTGAGCAGCTGCTGCAGGGTGAAAGTGAAGGAGGAAGAGACACGAGAGAGAAATGAGGATAGCGATGGCATTATAGCGATGGATTTATCCACAACTGTCCTCCACTAACATTTAAGAAGAGGAAGAAGAAGAAGGAGGTCAGGGCACTTCAGTGAAGCTCGAGCACAATTAAGGGACAGTGTGATTTAATAAAGAGGGTTTGTGTTACATTCCAACAGCTGCTGTGATTGTTTCATCAACCTGTGGCAGGCGGAGAGGAGTGCTAATGAGTGAAGGAGCGCTGACTTTGTAAGTGAACTGCAGGCTGCAGCCAGGTGCTTTAGTTAGAACTTACTGTCCAAAAGGTAGGCCTTCAGTTTCTCTCTCAAGGCTTTATAAAGGGTTAGCAGGGAGGAGAGAGGAGGCGGATATCAAGTAACCACACTGGCTTTATTGCATGTTGCAGCCCATTGACTACAAATCACCCATGATTTATAATATTTTCAACAATTATATGATGGATCTACTTCCTTCCTTCCAGGCAGAAATTCCAGTACTGTATGGAAATCCTGCAGTGACTTGAAATGTGCTTTAGACGGTTCATCTGTCCCAGAAACAGTGAATTATTGCAGCACTTACTGAATGCCAACACATTTGAGGGTTCAGTTTTTTAAAATATCCCCTGGTTTGCTTTGTTGACTGATATTTTTAGGTCCCAAACTAAACAAGGAAACCTAGGATTTAGGGTTTAAAACAAAATCCTGTTGAGAATATTTTTCATTGAAGGTAAAACGGACGTTACGATGAAAGTAAATAAAGTGAAATACTTGTTATAGAGTGTGACGATTACACCAGCATTTATGTTAGAAGCATTAGTAAAGAAAAGCAGACCCCCACCACACGAGAACAGAGAAGCAAAAGCACGGACAGAGACACAGAGTTTAAAGAGCGTCCCACTCACCATCAGCCGGGGATGCTGGGAACTCACCATCCACGTTGTAGACCTTGAGGCCGGCCAGGTGCTTGGCCGCGCGGGACTTGGAGGCGGAGAGCAGCGCCGGGTTGTGGACGGGGAAGTCGCAGTAGTAGTGCTCCAAGATGGCCAGAGCCGCCCGCTGGATGCTGGTGGGGGGAGGAGAACAAAAGAGAAGCTTTATTGAAAATATTCTGGATGAAATCAGGTGTGTGAGCAGGATCAACAGTTCCCTGCAGCTTCATTACTTCCATCCACAGCTCCAGGCTATAAACAGCAAATCAGATTTCTGCATTTCCTTGCAGCCCTATCAATGTCATTCTGCTCCAGGCCTCCCTGTTAGAAGCCCTGATTGGGAGAAGAAGGCAGTAGCATTCAGTACCATTTCAGCCTGATGTGGCTCCACATGCTGATCCTTGGGCATGTCGGGTCTTGTCCTTCACAATACAGCACTATTAAACCAATTGTACACAAGCAGGCTGTTTTCACATGTCACGTGACATAAATCATCGGGTCTTTTATTACACACAACCTCAGTTTTCTTGGAAGCAGCTACATTAGGCTCTGAGTCTATATACTTGGCACTAGGAACAGTGTTTTTTCAACACAGCACATCCCCTGGAGGGTAAAGCATCATTGGGTCATCATCGACATGATTGGATACAGCATTGATCCATGTGCTTGGTTGTACCAATACTTAGGCTGTAGCCTTTGGAAATGAAATCTGTGCAGCTAGGGCTTAAAGCCTCCATGTGGTGACTGAAGTTATGAAAATGGGATCTCATCGGCACAAGTTCCATGCTAAATAATGCAGATATATTAAACCACTCATTACACAGCAGTATTTCAGCCTACAGAGGGATTAGGAGCTGCTACAACCCAGAGCACTGTTCTCTGACCTGCATTTATCCCAACAGGACGACGGCAGATGTGGACAGCTGTTGACTGACCCACAACAGGACTTTAGTGCTTGACAATTGGCCCTTTTCTTCTCTGGCTGTGTGTGGATGCATTCACTGGTGAGTAAGCCCTCACTGCACCCTGTGTCATTCCATAGGCCACGTGGAGGGCTAACTCAATAAACATGAACAGCTCATGCAGCATGCGCTTCCTATCATCCCAAAGGAGGATGCTGCATGACCTCTGAGCCACCGATAGAAGCACTCCATATATTCTCTGACCTCTTGTTATGTCCATACCTCGCTCAGAACAAACTTTAGATGATGTGCAGATCTCTGAAATACCACAGAGATATACAGGAGTTCATTTCTACTGTTATCTGCTGACAGTCTTAGTAAGAAGCATCATGACAGGCTGACAGAGTTACTGCACAGATGCTCAGATTGGTTTACAGATGAGCGATGAGAGGATAGGGACTGTCTGGGTCTGGCATTTTACAGCCTTAGGTTTAAAAAGAGCAAACCCGCATCAAAACACCTCCCTGTGATTCGGTCCGCTCCAACATTTCATAGGTTTTTTGGTCTATGAAGTTTCCTGAAGAAGAAAAAGGTTATTCCTTAAATGCTGCTTTCAAACTGAACACAAAGCTTAGCCTTCTTAGTGAAAGATATTAGGTTGACACTCTGAGTGGGTACACCTTGATGGTGTTGTTGTGCAGTTAAATAGCAAGAAGCTACACTGGTGTAGTAGTCCTTTGATTTTGCAGCTCAAACATGTAAACTTTTTTTCTGTTTGCCCACGCATCAACCTCCCTACACGTTTCATGAAAACCAAGCCAGAAGTTCTCCCGAAAAACAGAACACAAAACTCCCTTGGTGGATGGAACAACAAGCAGCAGCTTTTTAATAATTGTGTGTGTTAGACTTCAAGTCGGACCAACAATTTCAGCAACCGCTGTAGGAAAACAAACACACCAGAGTGTGTATCAGCAAACTGGAGGAGGCGCTCGTTTCCAAAGATTGATAACAACTCCCATGTTTAACCCCAGAGACCCGGACAGCCCTCTCTTCCATTAAGCATTCAGACACACAACACCATTGTTTAGAGCATGAATGCTGAGTCAGAGTTCCTGCCGCTTTCGGACTACGATCAATTATTAAGCTGAGCAAACATGACACAAAACCACGTTGGCCTTCATAGCGTCTTACATGGAATTAAAGAATTGCACTCCAGGTAGTCACCCTTTAATGTCTCTGAGGAGGGACTGGACAGGGAATGTAAACTGGGAAGTCCCCAGCAGTGAGTGTTTAACCCCCACCCTCTCCGACTGGAAGGAATGTGTTCATATTCGACTCGTCTGGTCTGACAAGGGGACAAAAAAGGCTTCCTCTGGAGATTGGCATCAAAGGCCAGGCAGACAGAGACAAGCTTTCAGGGCCCCGGGGCCGAGGCTAGGTCCCCTTTATGATAAGGGAGAGATAAATGGCAGAGAAACAGGAATGTGGGCAGTGAAGTAGAGGAGGAAAACACACACTCTTGTCTGGCTCTCTCTCTATGATGCATTGTTCATGACTCATTTGCATGTATATGATGCAATTACGCATGCAAACACACATGTTTATGCTAGTGCGTGTCCATGCATGCGTGTCAGGCTGACCAGATGCTCCGGTCTGCAGGGAGCTCTCGTTAGCCGTGAGTTTACAGCCGGCTGCGGCCAAGCACACCGTCAATGGCACAGCTTACAAAGGACAACACCCCCAAGGCTAACACACACACACACACACACACACACATCTGACCTGTTTCTGCTAATGCTAAGTCAACTTGGATATCAATACACATTCAGCCTAAAGGTTAAAGGTTCAGCACGGCACATTTGGTTATTAATGATAAATGAAAGATGGGAAATATCAACAATAGTCCAAAGAGAAAGAAAGTAGTGATGCTAGATGACCTCTTCTAACACTCATACTGATTCAGGGTGAGTTCTATTCTATTTACATACACAAAAACCTATATAACACACTACAGGAAAGGAAAACCCCCCCAAATAAATCCATATGGATAGTTTTCCACGTTGCGTTCAACAGCACTCAAACAATTTGAGTGCAGGACACATAAATGATGAACCAGCCACCTGTGAAACTACGGGGGGAAAAGACATAAGTGTAAGAGTAGATGTAGGATAGTATCAGTCATGAAAAGCTCCATCTTTAAATCCATCATGTTTTAGTCGTTGTCCTTCAGCAGGTTGTGTTGCATATTGATCCTAAACATGAGATCTTCCTGTGTTTTCTCAGAAAAACCTGGTAGGTCTAGTCAGATCTGCCCTCCCCCCCCCCCCCCCCACACACACACACCCCACACACACACACACACACACACACACACACACACACACACACACACACACACACACACACACACACACACACACACACACACACACCCTTCCTTTCTTTCATTCCCACATAGGCTTCTTTGACACTACCCTCCTATTAATAATGAATCCTGCGTTCTCTATTCTGTCTCTCGCCGCCTCCGTCTCCTGGGTCTTTCCTCTGTACTCCGCCCTGCGTCTGCAGCTCTTTTTTTGGGGGGGGGAGTTTCCTCTCTGAAGTCACCCCCACCCTCTCTTTTTTCTCCTGGCACCATTTCCTCTCAGCCACTGTGTCTGTGCACCTTCTTGTCTTTGCATTTTCTGCCATTTCTGACTAAACACTTTATATCCCTTTCTACGTTTTGACTTCCGAAGTGTAACTGTTGTTTTCCTTTCCTCCTCTCTCGCTTGGTGTCCCAGTTTCCATCTTTTCCTCTGCCTTCATCTCGCCCACATGTCCTCCTTTCCCTCTCTTTTATCCCCCCACGTTCTCCTCGGAGTTCCCCCTGTCGCTCAGATCAGTTTAGCTCCCTTTACCTTCTTTCCTGTCCCTTCCTCTTACTGCTTCCGTCTGTAATCTCTACATGCACAGAGGCCATCTGGGTATTCGGCCATCTTGCTCTCAAAGCTTTCAGTCTTTAGAAACAGCTTCATATGGAAGATTTAGATATGCACCTGTATGTCTATATAAGAGTAATATACCATAATAATAGTATAAAGTCAAATTTAGAACATAAAAGTTCAAAATATGAGACAAAAAGTTATATCTATGACACAAATATGAGAGAAAAAGTCATAATTATATATAATATAGAATAATGAATAACTCTTACAACACAAGTCACTGAACAGGTGTGCTTCCTCTAACACCGGTCACTGTGAGCCTCTCACCTGAGCTGCCCCAGGTTGTAGTGCCTCTTCTCTCCGTCGGTGGAGCGCATGACGCTGACGGAGAAGCACGGCTGCAGCTGCCGCAGCTCCAGCAGCACGATGGCCAGGTAGTGGATGAAGAGCAGAGCATCCACCAGCGACACAGCGTACTGCACGATGCCCTGGTAGTTCTCGTCCTGGGAACAGTAATGCACCTCTTACTGATGTAGCACGGTAAACACAATATAGACTACATGCAAACATTTCCATACACAAAGTACTCCTGCAGGGACCTTAAATGAGATCATACACAAGATCTCATTTAAGAGACAAGATAAGTAAGACAAGATGTAGAGCATCTGAATATTTAGATGCATTTCAGAGCAAGCTTTTTAGTGTTTTCCTAACATGCATTCTGAAAGGGACCAACAGGGAATCGTTTGTTGATCTTCTAAAGGCATTAAAAGTTAATGTGTGCATATTCAGCTCAAGGAAATATTAGGTTCTGTGTGTGTAGACTTGTGTTTCCATGTTTCTTTTTTAGAAGAGTGCAAATATTTGTTTGTTTTTCTTTCACATTTCATTTGTATCCTTAGATAAATATCTTTATTGGGAGCAACTGTCACCTAACCTAATCTCCCAGGGGATACAAACATGACTATGATTCTGCTTATTTACAATTTTCCTTATTTGCTTTTTTGATGCCTGCATTTCCTTCCTTTAACTCACCTGTGTGTCCAGTATCCTGACCCCGTAAAACAGCCAGTAGGACATCACAAAGAGCAGCACCAGTACGGCGAGCAGCGCCCGGAAAACAAACACCCGCGGGAGGCCGGCCCGCGGCGACCTGAAGAAGAGCGCCCAGACGGCTAGCAGCAGGATGAGCAGCTTGAAGGCCACGGAGATGAAGAGGCCCTCGCAGGCCGTGCCGCAGGTCTGCAGCTTCTCCGGCCACAGGATGTAGGGCAGCACCAGGAAGGCCAGCGGCGTCAGGAACACCAGCAGGCCCAGGATCACGGCCAGCGTCAGGGTGAAGTACCGGCGGCAGTCCAGCCCCACGCTGTCCTCCAGGTCCTTGGTGATGCGCACGATGTCTTCCTGGGACAGGCTGTGCTCCGAGGTGCCCGTGACGGCCGTGGTGGTCTCGCCCCAGTTATCATCCTGGAAATAAATGAAAGAAAAAGTCCATTAACAGAAAGTCCAGTTCAACTGATCTCTGCACAGCATGCAGTGAGTACATGGTTTTAATGCATGTGTGGAATCATGCAGACTCTCATTTACAACAGCAGCATAAAAACAATCATCCTTCAGATGGTTTTATTAAAAGGTGTTTTCTCGATCCACAGATTTTTATTCAGTGAAATAACACTGAAAGGGATTCAGATGCACCCAGTGACTTCGGCAGGTCTAGCAAATGCACAATAACAAAACCACAATGGCAGAGTGGGCCCAGTACAGCTACTCTGCTGGAGGGGAAATTGTGTGAGGCGGCATCAGAGGATAGAAATATTAAAGCTCCTATCCGAGCCTTTTCTCACTCGACTGAATTAGAATGGGAAACATGTTCCAATACCTGGGGCTCATGTAGTGGATTGTTTTTTTTTACTATTGACGTCAGCTCAACAAAAAAGACATGGTGGGTTTTTTCCAAGCACGTGAGAAAGAAGGGGATGGATAGGAAGTGGAAAAAGTAAACAGAACGAGCTGCCAACTGGGCTTTACGCTGACGTCTGGGTCTGACTGCATCCGCCGATAGGGAAGGTCAGCAGAGGCGCGGGAAGAAGAAAGATAACAACTCTTTACACTGCAGTCATAACAGGCCGCTAATGCCACTGTGGGAACAAGCGACTGATAAGGAACCATACACACTGTTACCCAAATCTATTACCACTGTAGTACATCCTTTTTTAACGATTGTATAAAATGTGTGTAGCAATGAGTTAGCATTTTAGGTTTGCAAGTCTTTCGGCTATTATCATTAACGTGTGTTTGCCAAAGATCTATATGTGTGCATTATTCTAAATACAATGGTTGATTTCTTTCAAGGAGTCCTTGAGAGGCTCACGTCCGTGTCGGCCTACAAAAACACATCATAACTGCACCACTAGCAGAGAGGGGGAAATTATGATCACTTCAGACTGAGGGGGATGGGAGGGTGGTGCATTGGGACAGAGAGTAGCCAAGTGGCCTCAGGGGTTAAAACAGCAGATAGAGGAGAACAATGGACGACCCGGGCAGAATTCTCAAGTAGTTTTTGCTGGAAAAATGCTTACAAGTATTATACTCATTCTAAAAACAGAATTTAAACTGCAAAGGAAACCCCTTGGTTGTGCAATTATTTTAGGCTGGAAACCAAAAATAATGAGCCTCAAACATCCAAACATGTTATGTTCCTGACAGCGCTATCATTCACGTCGACTTGTCGGGGTAGTTTTCCACAGTCAGTCTGAGCTCCATCTCCGATACCGATCTCAGTTTCATCTGACCTTTGACATGACAATGCGGTTGTAAATAATCATGCGACTGTCTGCAATGCTGTAGAGAAAAGAAGCGAAACATCAGGAGTGACCCGTCCCAGGAGCTGTAAACCAGACGGTGGAATGCATGACTCGGGTTCAAAAGGTCAACGAGGGAAGATGTTGATACGCCGCCTGACATTTGGGAGAGCTGAAAGCCCGCATCTCATTCATTCTTGCACGTAAATTAAACTTAAGTACATATTTAAGAAGTTTGACAGTATAAACAACAAAGCACTGCTGTCACAGGTCTACTTTTTGCCGTCTGTTTAAATAGTTTGGTCACTTTCCATCATATAATCCAACTTGAACAAACTAGTGTCAAATAAAGGCTGGACAAAAGACTTGAGTAGAAGCTAGTTAGCCTAGCCTGCTGACTACCAAACAAAATGCAAACAAAAGGATGGACTTCTTAAATAGCTTGCAATACGAAACGAAGGTGCATAATGTTTATGCAAATTAACGCGCTCTACAGATCTATGACGTGATCTAGCCAGAAAAAATGCAAGCCTTCAGATGTCAGTCGGCCACTTTGATAAAAGCTCACCCAGAAATGAGAAGGAGTTAAACAAAACCGGGGGAATTTCCTGCGACAGTAAAAATGTTACTATTCAAAAGTACCATTGGGTGAACTCCACATCAAGTTTAAGTATTTAACTTGAGAACTGGAGGTCATAAATATATCTGACAGAATAGTACAACAGAGAAAACTAATGCTACACACGCACAGACAAACATAAATAATGCATACATCAGTCCAGTCAATTGGAGTGAAGATTGCTTCAGAAAGAGAACAGTGAAAGCCACTCCATGAATAATGACCGAGGCGGACTGAAGAGGCCTCTCCACAGAGACTAATGCAACAGGCCTTTACTCACAAGAAGCAATTATCCCCTCCGGAGAAGAAAAGTAAGCGCAACCTCGTTATTTTCTTTTTGTATTAGCAGAGAGAAGTGCTCGACACAAGGCGAGCCACAAGCCTGGGAGATACAGAGATTACCAAATCAACAGGGAGGCTAACCAGCACAGCCTGTACCTACAGTCATGTCTCCTGATTTACCTTCTCAGACAGACGCTACGGCACTTTAGCAAGCATTTATCAATCACCCTCCGGACTAGAGGAAGGAAAACATCCAAAATGCACATTTAGGTGTTTTTTTTATAACTTGCTTACGTATTTGTCTCTTGAGAATTCCCTTTATTTGACCAAAAGCAGAAGATACTGCCTTATTTGTATTTTGAGACATAAAAAACTAAGTATTAAACTCGGGAAATTTCATCTGGACATCGATTAGTTATGTTTTACACAAAGAATATATACCTTCATACTCTGAGCCAGAAATCCTTGCGTGGGTAATCTATTAATAAGACCAAATGTTTACCCTATTAATGTGTAGTGTTTACCACCAGTTATAAGGTGAGTAATCATGACTGATCCACATGGTGTTGAGCACAGTTCCTCTCGTCTGTTGACAGATTCTCAAGTCTTAATCTTGTCTGACTCCCGTCTAGCTAATGAACACAAGCGTGCTCCGTGTTTGTGTGTGTGTGTGTGTGTGTGAGTGTGAGAGAGAAAGGAAATCAATAGGCATTAGCTGTATATAGAGTGTCTCTCTGACCACGGTGTACCTGCACAGCACCCAGGGGAGACATGAGTCACAGCTTCTCATGCCGACACTCATCAACAGTCATCGCTTGTTTCAGACCTCTGGGTCACTCACTGCTCAAGGACTCTTCTAAAGAGTCACCATTTTTACACAGCAAAGTCTTATGGAGTGATAGCTGGAGGCATTGCTGGCTACTTTTGTTTGCCCTTTGCTGACTAACAAATGGTTGAAAAGTGGAATTAATGAACTAACATCTATGTTGTGTCGATGTAACACATTTGTACGTCTGGTTTCCTGAACTCTACTCACATAGACTAACTCAATTTGAAGCTTTACAGCCAAGACATGGTGAGCTGAAAACGGGGGAAGACAGCAAAAAGAAAACCTCTTAGGATCTCTGAACTGATTATCACATTATATATTTATCCTTTCCCTTCCTGGAATCATTGCTGATTTAATTGTGTGCTGGCTCCATACTAACCGCACAGACACAGTGGATTCAATGTTCAAATAAACGTGCAGTGCCTGAATCAATCCAAGCAGCAAATTATAAATGTATAATCATTAAACAAATAGTCGCCCCTTAAAAGATTCAATCATCACTGTCTCAACGCGAATGAAATATAGGACATAGTTTTTGTTGTTGTTATCTTTACTACTACTGTGCTACTACTCTACCTGGGCTTTTCCTTAGCCTGCAAGGCTAAAAATAGGTATCAGTGACCCACATTTCCTCACGGGATTAACAAACCACTACAGGCTGATCTGGTTCAGTACCAGCAGTACGTTTCACTACAGGAAAGTGGGTGAAACAGAGAGGAGCAGTGAAGGCAGAGGGAACAAAGAGGAGAAGAGCGAGAAACATGTTCGATAACAAGACAGCCAATTAAAGAGAGGGATTGATCCAGAGAGGGGGGTGGGGGGGTGAGTCCAGTGTAAGTTCAAGGGCCAGAGATGATTAGCACACACACACACACACACACACACACACACACACACCCCTCGCGCTTCAACTAAACACCTGTCAGGTCTACTCTTGTTCTACGTCTGCAGTGATTTATTCATCGGAGAAGGTTTTACAAGAGATTCCTCACTCTGGGAGGAGCTGAGGCGTTCCACTGGAAACTAAATAATGGAAACATCCGATGTGACGTGTTCTCACATACCACTACACAAGAGAAGAGGAGGGCTGGGAAAATGGGAAAACAGATGAAACCGTAAAAATACTAAGAAGCGTTAAAGATAGTGCATCTACAGAATAGGTCGGAAATGATAGCTAAAAGATATCAAACCTCAACAAATGCAGGAGCAATTAGCTAAGGATTAAGACTGAAGACAGAGAGGAACAAGTTAGCCTGGCCTGTTAAAATAAATAAAAATCTACCAGCTCCTTTAAAACTCACGGAAGTACCAAAGTACCATCACGTCGCTTCCTGTCTTTATGCTGAGCTAGGCTAACTAGGTCTAATGCCCCAACTTCAAAATAAGCCTACAGACCTGAGAGTGTAGGTCTTCTCATTCAATTACTCTTATTTCGGCCGTCGTTCGAAGGAAAAGAGGACTGATTTATACAGCCACCTGCAAAACCACAGACAAAATGAAGCACAGATAAAATAGTGGTTCTCAGAAGAGCCATTTCTAGGATTCCATAACAGCAACACGTGCAGCCGACTGTTGAGGAAATCACTTTCTGCATCCGAGCGAAGATAGGACATCATTAAAAAACGTTGAGCAGTTTCAGCGAGGGGTTTGATAAGAGGAGGAATGTGCCATCAAACTATTTCTTTGATGAAATGTTGGCCAGGCTGTAAAGTACTGCAATATGATACAGGAGCTGCTGAGCTTTAAACACGTCCAGCACGACATCTGAACCGAACACTCCCCCGCTTGGATCATATTGAATTACATGATGGCTTGTCGGGATTTCCCCATCGGTATTGGCCCTGGCTCAAAAGGCATTCATGGTGTTTGAAATGATTAATTACATGACAGTTGAAGTGGTTTTTGCCCCAAAAAATAACACTTTTGCATACAAATTTATATTCTGGATTAATCTAATTAAAGGTAAAACCTGAGACATATTTTGCACAATCGGACCTGAAGAAGGTGAAATGAAGTGAACTAACTGAACTTCAACTTCAAACAAACTCTGAGCAGGTATATATAGCATGCCATGTCAGCCAGCGTGCTTTCACAAAGCTTTCAGCAGAGTATTTCCTGCATTCTTTCTGCAGCGGAGTATAAATAACAGCCATTGTCTCCTGCAGTAAATCAAATATCCACTAAAAGCCTGTTTTTCTGTTCGGCCGTAAGTGGGCTGCAAACAAAGCTCAGGAACAAGTGCACTCTACTCACTCCTGGGAGGCAAGGTGTGTGTGTGTTTGAGTAAAATATAGCAACATGCATTCCCAAAGAGCTCTTCACAGCCATTTGAAGCCACCTTTGCGTGCGGAGCTGCCAACAACTTGTCAGGACAAGGAGGGCAAGCACTTGAAAAAGTTTGCTCGACTAATTCTCAGGATAAATTAGTGACAGTGAGACAATGGGAGACTGACAGCCGAACAGCGCTTTGTGAAGAGGGGAACTTAGTACGTCTCATTCACAGAGAGGTCAGGTAACCACGAGGGGAGAAGAGAACTTCAAATTTAGCAAAACACTGATGCAGAAACCTGGGCTGACCTTGGAGAATTACACTTGAATGAACATCTTAAAAGTGAAGTATGAGGCTGAAAAACAAGACATATTTAAGTGTTGGAACTCTTATTAAAAGCTCTGATACCTGGTAATTAGATCCTAACCTTTGTTATGCTATGTGTGTGAATTATCTCCACTAGGGCTGCAATTAAGCATTATTCTATCAACAATATGTCTATTTTTTGTAGTACATTTGAAAGGAAAGCTATTCTGTAAGTGACGAATGCTGACAAAAGTCAATGCCTGCTTTGTTTTGTAGTTTGTCTTACAAGATGCATCCTCTTCTGAGATCAAATCAAATGAAAACAGACAACTACCCATTCTGCTTCAAGTATTGGATTCTTAATCCTGAACAGAACTGCATTCTGGGTAAAAAAATGCCATTTCTATAAGACATGACATCCAGTAGAAGTAGGCATTTGAACTTGTTAAGGTAGAATAAGTGTCAGTGTTACCTGGCTTGGTTTAGTCCCTGTTCCCGAGCTGGCTACTGGAGGAGAGTTATGAGAGTCTTCTTCTATGGTGGTGACAATCACTTCCCTAATCTCCTCTATAGTCTCGCAAACCTCCAGCACCTGCAACACCTCATCCTCCTCCTCTGCATCCATCACCGTTGGCGACTGCATCTTGAAATCTTCAAGCGCTAAACTTTAGCTCAATCCCGCTCTCTCAAACATCGTCTCTGTGCTGCTTTCCTTCCCCCGATCCATCCCAGAGTGTGTGTGTGACCTCCCTGACTCTCTCCTGATCTGCAGCCCAGCCCCTCTTTATCCGTCTTTATATAGAAATCTCTCCCATCATGCCTCAGGAGGTATCGTATGGGACTGTGTGCTCACTTGCCACATAATGTCAGGGGCTTTATGGAGAAGGGCAGAGAGCCGTGGAGCGCGGGGAGAGGAAGAAGAGGGATGAGATGATCACATGGAATGTCCTGACAGCAGGGGGGATAAGAGGACGGATGGATGGATGGATGGGGGAAGCAGAGGAGGGTAGGGAAAAGGAAAGGAGGAATACAGTAAATAAAGTCCAGAGAGGAGAGTAAACAAAAGCAATTAGGTGCCATCGCTGCACTCCAAATGTTTTTCCCCATCATCCTCCTCTGTCCCTCCCCCCTCCTCCCTCCCTTCCTTTTATCCATCTTTCCCTGAAGGCATCCTCTCTAATTCTCTTCCTCATTCTCCGCTCGCCTCTTGCCTCAGCGCCACTCTCCGTCAATTGCTTCTGACCCACTGAGCACTGTGGTGTCATGGTGCTGCATGTGTGTCAGTGTGTGTGTGTGTGTGTGTGTGTGTGTGTGTGTGTGTGTGTGTGTGTGTGTGTGTGTGTGTGTGTGTGTGTGTGTGTGTGTGGAAGATCAAAAAAAGGTAAGACAAAACCTGTTCATCCAACCGACTGATCTACAGTCGAACAAAACAACACAAGCCTGACATACCTTCTCTCTTGCTGTCCACACACACGTCAGTGAGCCACACTGTTGCACTGGGTTCTTTGATTGTGCTGACCTTACCTAGAGTCTAAAGCAACAGTCGATCACTGAGTGCTGTCAATCTGTAGGCCTGAAGTCCTGAAGCTCCTCTGTGTAACTCAGTGTGTTGCATGACTTGCTAATGTGAGTCACTAATAAAGGAATAAAAGCTTGGAAAGGGTTAAAAATATCTTCCCCTGCCCACCCACAGAGCTTGCACCCTGTCCGTGGCACGCATCTCACTTCAAGCACAGACACACACACAAAGCAAGGGGATAACCATGGAGCTCTCAAAGGAGCCAGGAAGAACTCACCACAGGGAAGAGGAGCCAAACACGAGAGCTCAGCCTCTTCCAGGACATGGCTGTGGAGGTATGGGAGATACTACCAGTGCTGGGGTCTGCAAGGTAATGCCGTGAGTGCTGCTGCTAACCATACCGAGGGTCCGGCTTGAGTACGCTAGCAGCTGAGAGCACAAAGCAGCTTTAATTGGGTTTAAGGAATTGAGCTGAAGGGAAGACGAGGAAGGTGAAACAATGGGAGGTTTAAAGGGTGTGAGTTAGGGGAGCGGTATTTACTTCTCAGGCAGCAGGCCTGGAAGTCTCTTCCATCTTCAAAGTGAGTATGAACATCTAAAAACAAACCCGGCTCTTCTTTCTCTATCTCCAATTGTTGCTTTAGGAAGGCGCTAATTCTCAAAGAATGCTTCGTGGTTTAAACGTATCACATTCCTGCTGTTCGACGCCTCTTACAATGCCACTCCACATCACCCTACTAAGCTGCAGAGCTGCCATGCAACATTGACCCGGGCTACTCCAGTCCACCTCTCACTATCCAGTTCCATACAACAATAATAGCAGGGTGAACTCAGCCAATTATTCCTATTGTCTGTTCACTTATATAAGATCCAAAACCTCAGTACAGGCTATATTCACCTCTATTGGCCTGTACCATCACACAGCTAGCGAAATACTGACAGCGCTGGTTCCAACCTGAAGGTTTTACTGCCGGAAGAGCAATTAAAGAATATTTCTCACATTCACACAGACAGCCTGGAGCTTCGTCCTCCCTCCTGAAACTGAACTGCTAGAAAGATTCTGTTCATACATATCAAGCAATCGAACGATCAACTGAATTTGCCAGCGGTGTTGAAATCCCATTTCAGGTACAAAATGTGTCACTAGCTTAGCATAAAGACAGGAGACAGCTAGCTTTATTCCAAACAATAAGGTGTAAAAGTAATGCAGCTTCTTCGAATCTCTGCTCGCTCGTTGATAATTGGTTAACGAACGACCTGTCGAATGAAGACCTATTTACTTTACAGACCAATCGAATATATAATATGCTAATTATCTAAGTCGTTCACATTTTCGGTGTAACACAACCGTCTTTCATCATTTCCTGTGGCGAGGCATCACAGACACATCCCAGTCATTCTGGATTGTGAGGACATCCCTGCCTGGAGCGATGTCCTGCTCTGTCAGCCAGTGCTCTGATTAAGTCCCAGCAGCGAAGTAATGAGCGCTGCACAGTTAGACTCTGGGACTCACACAGAAAATATTCACAGACGGGAGCATATGTGAGGCCGTAGCACACACGCAGACACACAGGGATTTGTGCTGAGCCGCTCTCTCAGTAGAATTGGTGGCCCTGATTACTCAAACTAAAGCCAAACACTCCCCGCCCTGTCAGCGGCACCACTGCAGGCCACGGCATGAATAAGACATGAGGAGCTAAATACTGAAGAAGGCTGTGCTCTGTGGCAAATCCTGTCATGTGTTCAAATTAAACACCACAGAAAAAAGGCCCGATGCTAACGAAGGTTGCCACAAGGGAAAGTGAGTGCCAAGTAGGTCAGTAAAGGATGGTGAGCGTCTGGGTACCTTGTCATGTTTTCCCTTCAGCAGGTTAAGCCTAACACTTGACTTGAATTTGTTTGGGTCACTCTTGGGTTAGGCAGGGCTGTCTGTGTGCTAAAATCTCTTTTATTACATGCATTTAACTCTGTGTTGAAACTCCTGCTTTGGAACACACGTTTAAACTGTTTTACATGACTGCTCATCAAAATGCCATGAAGCTCTCCTCTCATTCATCTGAAAGCATCTGCACAGGGCTGTAAACTGGGCCAGTAAACATGGGAAATAGCACAAGCTACGTTTAGCACCTGTAGAATCACCATCCAATAAGCACCTACAAGTCTTTACAGTCGCAGACCCGAGTAATTACACCAATCCCCTGGTAGGAGGGACTCAGAAATACAGCTCACCTCAACATTACTCAAATGCTGTTTCTATTTATAACATCTCACACAAGCAAGACCTAGTGTATTGATTTATAACCTTGGTCTGGAAATAAAGCTGAATGGACCTTAAAATTAAAGACATATGTGCATTACTCTATCTGTTTTACCCTTACAACACCACAAAATATGTAAGGTAACTAATAGGCAATTACTCATTCGATTTCACCAAGGCTGTTTTGGCCAGGAACTCTTGTATCCCTCGAGTGCTACCAGGAATTTCCCGTCTCAACCTGCCAACCTGCTCAGCTCACACAGTGCTATCTGATCAACATGCCTTTAGTTTGTTTTGCCTTTTATCTGACTCCAAAAAACAAAATCCCACAGCAGAATCTAAAAATGATTCAACAGACTCAGTGTTGGCAGAATAAACAAACGCGTACGAACAAATTGCCAGAGTATAAATGACATGTCCAAAAACAATTTGTCTTTGAATAATGAATCATGATAATCCCAATACAAGGGTTAAGTAAAAGTGATTTCATATCCTACCGTATATTTCTCCGTTATCAAATAATCCATCACATGATCCATTTTCAGAGCATCAGAGTCAGCATGCTCTCTGAGGGTAGACTTTAATTTTCACTGATAAAGATAAGTTGTGATGAAGCAACTGTGGACCCGTATCCTTTTTTATCCGGGATAGATTTCCTGGAAGTCCCAGTCCAGAGTTTGCCAAAAGAGGACCGGTCATTGTGGCTTTTGCCCTCCAATAGCAGATGGCCTGTCCCAGCCCAGACCGACAAACAGAATTATGCTTCAAACTCTTTGACCAATAAATCGCCTTTTCTCTAAATCCCTTGTAAATCACTAGCAGAGTTATCCTATGTTGTATAAGAGGCATTCATAAAGCAACTAGGTTCATAAATGGAAAGGTGTGTGTGCGTTCAGGTGAAGGTGCAGTGGTGCTGAGTTCAGCCCTACCTGGACCTGCTCACCCCGGACAGACGAGTCGCCCAGCAGGGGCTCTGCGGGCGGCGTGTTTATCGTTACAGACTTTTCTGAGCGGCTGTCTTTGTTGCGGGACTTGTGGCGGTCCCTGTCCCGGCTTCGCTCCCTGGAAAACAAAGAAGAATCCCAAAATTGCAGAAATCCAGTAAAAACGTTTGAGATAGAGGGAGATGTTTCATTTAAAAACACTTAAATTATACATTCATTCTCAAACCATCCAATATGCTAATGCATCTTAAAACAAGAGATTATACTTTCCCCCCAATTATCAATTCAGTGTAATTGCAAATACAGTGTACGCCTTGATGACCGTGGATTTTGAATCCTGCCTTTCTTTATCTGTCTTATTTTACAGTAAAAGAGCTTAATGGACAAAGAGCCAGAGATGCATGCTGAAAGACACACACACACTCACACACACAGTAACATACAAGCATACTGTACATCCAAAGGGAGTGGGGACAATGTGAAAGCTGCTGTTTGAGTCAGATAAGCTGATCGCTGTGTGAAAGAGGAGAAATTAAACTGCTCTTTGTTTCATCTCATTTCCGAAGACTGAAGCCCATGTGAACTCCGGCCCTCTCAACCCCTCCCTTCTACATCCTTCCTCTCGACACCCACCCCCCATCACTCTCACTACAAGGCCCTGTGTCCCTAACATATGAGCTCCATTAGTCGCACTGACCCACTGCACTTAGAGCCCTAATCCTGCAGAGAGTGCGGGTGAATGGCAGGTCTTCATAGCCTCCGCCCAGCATCAACACCACCATGTGGCACGGTGCCCACTCTGCAGCTCCATTACCACAGCCTCAGTTAATCCCTCATCTGGCTCCCTCCCCCTCCAGCTGCTGACATCATGGACGTACTGTGAGACATACAGTATTCTACAGGAAACATCAGACTCAGTGAGAGGCTCCAGAGTCAGGGATGTCAGATTTCATAAAGATAATACATCCTGGAGATGTTCATTTATCCTGTGAATGCAGCTTTAGTCCAATATTCACTCTATTTCTGGCTCTTTAGCTCGCTAGCTTCACTAGTTGGATGTTAATTATCTCAGTCTGCTTTCTATTGCTGTGTTATATATGTATTCACAGTAGATTGCAGCCTATGGGGGTTTGAAAGGACGCTGATGAGAACCAAAACAATGAGCAGGTCGTCCTTTTCTGTTTGTTTGTCGCTTCAAGCAACACCTTTCCCGTTACACAAACTCATCTGGTGCATTGTTAATAATACAGAACTGATAAGATCAGCAATATTGAGTCTGACAAAGTGAAATAAGATCTGGTGCCCTTTAACAATAGCCTTTTACTGAACTATACATGACAAAGTTAGCCTTGAACGCTACTTTCCCACACAGTGACAATTCATAGCATAATCTCAGGATATCCCGCCTGCAGGGGTCGCGCAGGGATCAGGGTGATTGACAGCAGTGGAGCTCGTACAGTCTCACATTGGATGGATGGAAGTGTTGTGATTAAAGGGTGTTAGCCTGTCTGCTTTCAGCCTCTATTCTTGTACTTCCTTTCGAATGTGGACCGTTTCCTACAATCACAATGCTTCAAATGTGCACACAGTGAAAGAAAGCTCATTTTACAATCGCCCGCAGCAACTCCTCTCACTGACAGAGTGACTGACATATTCTCGTCTAATAAATCCAGGAGATTAGGCCCGTGTAAGCCTTTAAATACATTACAGCCATCATTATTACTTTAAATGTTATTATGGTTATCATCATCAGTGTCACTGATTGTGGTTATTAATTGGGAAGGGGCAGCAGCGACTCTTAGTTATCAGCAGAATAATAAGCAGCTCCGGGGGAAAGAGAGGAAAGATAACTGCTAGAGAAAGTAAAGAGAAGGGAGGAGCAGAAGGTTGTGCTATAAAGAGAAACTCACTCTACTACTGAGCAGATAGTCGGGAAGGAGGGGGAATTTCAATGGTTTGGTGGATGTATCCTCCTCCTGTGAACACTTGGGCTAATACGACAAAAGGAGGTCTTGTTAGGATCCCTTTTTACTTGTGTTGATAGGCACCTCTTCTCTAAAACATCTTTAAATTAATTTGGAGAAGTAAAAGATCTTTTTCCCTATGGACAGAAAACCAAATAACAGCCACTAACATCTGGCTTGTGTTTTTATTTGGAAAGGTTGGCATAGCAGCTCATCAAAGTGACTATTTACTTCAAAAAAATGAACAGGGATTTGGATTATTGCAGGTTATTACCGCACACATAACATACAATTAGTCAATCTCCTCAAAGTCTGTAGTTTTACAACGCTGATGTTGATTTAAACTTGACCAAAACATAACAAACATATCAAAACCGTGTTTGTTTGTCCTTTCTTTGTGCGGAGAGAGTTTGAATGAGACTGAATTATACCTCTGATATCCAAAAACTAAATGAATACTCTTCTACAGGCAATGGGAAGAAAAACTCTTGTGATTATAGCAGGTTTTAAAAAAGAAGACTTATTTTAGTTGCAGTCGGGTTTGTAATTAAGCATAACCCTCATCCACTTTACAAGGCAACCTGTAATGAGGAGTCAAAGCGCTCCATTTTTAGGCTGGGAACTACTTGAAAACAACGTGTGAATGTCTTTACACGCTAGTGTGTCCCAGCAGAGCATGACTCAGTGTGAGAGTCACAAAGAGGCAGTGAAGGAACACCTGGTTCTTGGAGAGCTGGCGAGACTACAAATGTGAGAAAGACGACTTGGAAATAAAACGAAAAATGCTGTTTACAACTGCGTTTTGAAATCGAATATGCACACAGACAGGAAGCTCAGGGCAGCAGACCTGTGTGCAGCGGGGAGGGGCTGGAACAGATCGGCCTCTGTCTGCCAGCCCCCCCCACACACCCAGCACGTTTTCTCATTCCCCCTCCAGCATGCTTGTGGGGTGATTGCACTGTGTGGAAACCTTGCTACCAGCGCACACCCCGCCCCCCCACCACCACCACCCACACCACCTTTCCCACATCCTCTTCCTGCCTCATTAACATGCAGCCGGCTCGTTGCTATTCCAACCGCGTGCTGAGCTATGATTTGATTAATGGAATTTGACTTCCAGCGAGGTTCCCTGAAACGAGGATGGCTATTTGGAACAGTGAGGATGAGAGGGAGAGGGGCGGGGCTGGTGTCCTGGGAAGGCAGAGATGCCTGGCAAGCGGGGGCAAAGTCCTGCCAATTAGTCTCTGGAAGCAGTTTGGCTGAAACACCTGAGGATGAGTGCGGTCGCGTTCTCCACCTCACTCTGATGGCGGGAGCTAATGGAGAGCCAACTAGCATGACACGCCAACTGTCGGAGGATCAATTTGTTCTCCGTGTGTGGCTGGCAGGGCACACACACACCTGTGTGACACACAGCTTTGTGGCCCCGGTGTAGCTCGGACTCAGCCAAATGGGTTGAGTCATGAAGCCAAATAAAAAGTGACCAAGCACACACTCAGGGGCCATTTCAAACCAAGCAAGCTATCAAGAAATACAGAGTTCTGTGTGATGGGCTGGAGAAAAGAGCAGTTTTCCTGTCATCGACTTTCATTATCCATTTGTATTTACTTTAAAGTGCAATATATTTAGCTACATAGGTCCAACAAATAAGGTATAATCTTCTGGCGTTAAAATGTTTACTTCAAAGTGACTGATAATCTGCATCATATAAATATAATCCGTGTGTGCAGTCTGTTGTGGACCCATGCTGAGTTGGAGGGGCACTCGTGTGATAAGCAGTCATGTGGCCTGGCTTTCTCTGTAGGGTTAGCCTCCTACAGATAGCGCTTCAGTAAGGTGACACATTCCTGTGACACATAAGGGTCAGGGCTGTGCTAGAAACGAAAGGGGTGTGCGACGTGTTGGCTGAATTTCGGAAATCAGAAGTGTTCCCAAGAGTCAGGGCAAGGCGGAGGGAAGAGCTGTCCTTCATAAAGAGGCGTGTTCTTCTAATGTGTTATAACAGAGCATATTTTATGAAAAAATAAAGTGTATATACAGAAGCACGCCACCTTTAGAGTGTCATCCACGTCCCTCAAATGGAACGAAAACTGTAAATGAATTAGTTTAAATGACTCTCTCCGTCCCATGCGAATGCTGCCCAATAATTGGAGTTATACCAATCAAAAGAACCAATTTTCCACATGAGCAGCTGCTCATATGAGATTTGCAATTTCATAACCATTTAAATACTCAAAATTGGCAGAGTGGATGAGCCGAGCTTTAGGAAAGTTTCGGAACTGACCCAATACTAAACTACTATGCTCCTCATACGAACCCAATTCTGAGATTAAAACCAAATTATTTGGATTAACACAAAAACAACTACCATTATTTTAATAATCCGTTCTATGAAACATCCAAAAATGGCCCTCACAACACTTAGTGATGCTCTGGATTCTGTATTAATACAACCGTGAATGGGAATCACTGTCAGATCCTTAATTATTAAAAAGGCTGCTCTGTGTTTGAGTCTTTTGCTCAATTGCAACTGAACATGGTCCTTAGGGAACAGAAGGAATTCCCACACGCAAATAAAGAGATCTGTGTCGTCAGTGTGTGTCGTTGGCAGGAAATAGAGCTGCTTCTCTGCCGTTACTGAAGAGCCCGGAGGATGCTTTAGTAGAAGTATCCTGGACCAGTCTAGGGTTGTTTGACTCTGTCTGTTAATGAACACCTCAGCCAGTCCTATTTTTATTCTGACTAATTAGGTTTAAAATTGACTCTCAAATAAACAGTAACAAATGTATGATCTTGTTGCTGTGTGATTATCTGTTCCGGGCTTCCCTGTAACTGGAATACAGTGATGCAGAGCGGCCTCACGCGGGGCACCATGCAGCGTGGAAAGATTAACTTCACACGACGATGGCAAGATGGTTTTAAATGCAACCATTTCCTTTTTTTTTTAAACATCAAATTAGATGCCAGCCGGTGGTTTTGGCACAGGCACGGTAGCAGGCGCTTAGCGGGGACCCCCATATGTTCCTACCCAGTTCTCTGTCACTCACTTGAAAGGCTTCAGAAAAAGAAGTGAGAGGGGCCCGCACCACCACTGCCACGAGGCGACATGACTTTTTATCATTGTAACTTTGGGCTACATGGGCACATTCCTGCCCGGGGGAATGCGCTCGAGTGGGGAATAAGTGATACGCCTGCGCCTACCCATCCTCAGAGAGAAGTCAGGAATCCATTTAAGAAGGGGGAGGCAGGGGGGACACACACACAAGGGGGTCAAGAGCGAACGAGAAAGAGGGCAGCTGCTGCATTCATGTCACGAAGGACACAAGGGGATGATGAGGGAAAGGAGTTTAAAGAGTGAGAAGGATAAAGCGTGTAGGACAAAAAATGGACGATGGCATGAGACCAAAAGTCCTTTAAACTGCAACAGGTGGCAGCAAGAGTGGAGCACCAAGAGATATATGGTGAAGGAGCAAAAGGGAGGCTTCAATGAGGAGGGAGGGGCCGCTGTGGAACAGGAGCCTCCTCTCTCCTCCCAGGCCGGGCCATCAGTCAGTAGGCCCTCTTCAGCACCTGTCCCCTGCTGCCTTCCTGAGGCCTGTCAGCTGCAGCCATTTCACTGCTGACAGACTAATGCCCCTACACAAGCTGTGGGCTCCAAGCATGCTCACCGGACAGCAGGGTGGGGATATACGAGAGGCGGGATCAGAGGGGGGAGGAGGGGTAAGAGAGGGAGTAAGATAAACTGTTGCTTCTTTAATCTGTTAGTCTATAAAATGTGATATTTTCTGGTATCCAAAAAGGAGGCTTTGATGATGAACCATTACAATTAAGCTCTTAATATTTGTATCACATGGTTAAGACTTGCAGGCATGACATGAGGAAACACAGTTATTTACAAAGTAGAATATAGTCTTACCCATGCCTGTGGGATCCCCGGGAGCGTCCGGAGTAGTAGGAATAGCCAGAGTAGGTGGACTCTGTGTCCATGGTGACGCAGTGCTGTCCAGACGCAGAGGAACCTTATGCGCGTGGCTGTCGAGCTACAGGCAATCAATGGGCTCGCTCAGGAGGCTGACAGAGGTGGCGAGCTGTCCGCAGTCAGGCTTGAAAGCGACCCTGGGGGCGCCCGGTGAGGAAACATCAACCTGGTGGTGGGACGGAAAGGAAATCTGAATTCAAAATGTGAAATGTCTGGGAAACCTGCCCACAGCAGGGGCCGACAAGACAGAGCCGCTGTCTGACATGGAAAAAGATGTTCAACTCAATCAAGTCTCAAGGTTTTTTAGCATGTTTTATCTGCAGCTAAAGTGCAATTTTCTGGCAACACAGTCGCAGTGACAACACTGCAGCTCTCAGGAGGGTTCAGCTGAACGTTCAGCATAAAAGAAACACTGCTACCGTGAAGGAGCAATTTGCTCTTATTCCCACGCGGCTGACAACTGTTGTTCAGAGGCAGTTTAAAGTCTCTGACACACAGCGAACAGCCAGACAGGCTCAGAGGAGAGGAGCACAGCGAGAGTATGGTGGAGATAAAAGCCTCCTTTTACAGGAGGAGTTCATAAGATGGAGGTGTTGCAAGATAGGGAGCGAATGAAGGAGCTGTGAAAGGTAAGATAAGAAGAGATTCAAAGATCCGTGCTAACAGTGTCCTCGTTCTACCTACATGCTGTTACTTTTAATACACAGTGGATTGCCTCAGTATAATGCAGTTCATTACTCCGCTGTCACAGCAGCTCAGAGGATGGCAGGTCTGAAGGAGGAAACATGAGTCACTTGTGGCTAGGACATGCTTCAATTGAACATAATGGAAGTTTATCATCGAAGCTTTACGTGCTGTCTATACAAACGCTTCTACACAACACAAGACTGCGTTTGTTAAGATTGAATATTAACTCGTTCAGCCATTGCCTAGACATGCAGACATTTTAATAACGCGTTTAAACTCCAGAAACCTAATCTAATTTATCTACTAACCAGGCAAGAGTGCACATTTCAGTTTCCACCTCAATGTAAATATGCCAGAGTGAGCTAATGAATACATTAATACCTGTAGTCCCTGGGCATGTTATCTTTTTCTATTTCAATTAATTGATTTACTGTTTTAATCATTTACTGCTGGCTGCTTACAGTGTCACCAAGAGCTACTTCTTCTTCCTCTAAAGTCTATCTGCAACAGAACATTAGGGCCAATAAATAATCAAAATGGAATAGGGCTATTATTCCAAGAAAACGATCAAACGTACAGAAACATTTACAGGAAATAACTTCAATATTCCCTGAGATTATAAAGACATACAATTTACCTTGGTATTTACAATTGTAGAGGGAGCCTTTATTAAATATCACCTGTCATTATAATTATGAATTTCCCTTAAAATGAACACCACTGATCAGTACACTTAATAAACAATACAAACGTCATGCATTTTACTAAACGTGTTTAACTTTCTGGATCTAGATTGATGCTTTTATCCACTAATAACTCTGAGGTTGCATGGATTATTATTAGTGGCTGTTACAGGGGAATTGCTGATTGGACTACATTAAGTCATTTCCAGTAAAATCAAGCTGCACTCTTTCCCCCAGAGGATATCGTGCAGATGCAGAACCCACTTAAGCGTCAAATCATTTCTAATAGCAGTGAAAAGCCACAGACTAACAACATGTAGGGTCCCTGGAGTAGGTGCGGGGGGGGTTTCAAGACTGCATTAAGAGGAAATAGTGAATGATCAGAGGCTGTAGTAGAGCACACTTGATTTGCTGGGGTCAGACCAAGTGTGCAGAGATGAATTATGGGACAAAGTAAAAGATGAGAGATGCTGAAATGAGATACATGTGGCTCAAAAGAGTCCGATTAAAAGCGCACATGTGATTAACTGCACAAAGGGAGAGGAGTGAGTCATGCGTAGCTTCAGGCAGGCTCTAAACACTCCTATAATACCTGCATCACACACACACACACACACACACACACTCACAGCTTCTCAAAGAGCTTTAGGTGAGGTGAAAAATGTGAAGTGTGAAATACACATGTATGTTAAATCACCAAGTTAAAAACACCTTAATCTACTTCCCTGTGGACTCGGATCCCGCACGCCTACACTTGGCATTACAATTCCATAAATCCTGTGAAGAGGAGGACAGAAATAGCTGATATTAACCAGAGGGCTCTCCTTTTAAGTGACAGCATGTTTAAGGGCATCATGTATTAGAGTGAACACATGCCTGTGTTTCTGCATCTATCATCCAGTGCTTTAAATACTCTCCGATCTCCGCTTTCATACCACCACTTTGTCCTGACATGGTCTAAGGCTGCTCCCAATCGAAACCCGCTCTCTGAAACTCTCCTTCCGACAGGTTTACTGCTGATTTATGATTCCAGTCACCCTAAAGGTGGTGAGAAACGCTCACAAGACACCCCTGCTTATCAGGAAGAAGACTCACTTCAGATTCAGTCCACACCAACTGCAGACTTTATCAGAGGGAAACACACTTCACTGGGTCCAAAAAATACACTCACAAGACATGTAGTATGACCCAGTTCTGTGGTGTCGGCACATCTGTGTGTATGTGCACGTCTGCGTGACTGTCACACGACTTGCAATGCTTTGAAGGTTGTGCAACTGCATGTTTTGATATGCTGGTTGTGCAAATCATTTTTAAAGCCTGAATCATCCTCGCAAGGTGACACATCCTCCCTCTACTCTGCTGCTGCTCCTCACAGCACGCCAAGAGAAGCAGGGTTTTCCTCACAACCCGGTTTCACTCTGCTGTCGATTAAATCCACCAATGGATTACTCATCCAAGTGTTAGTCTACTGAGAATTCTTTTAGTCAATGACATCTCTAGTTTTCCCAAAAGGCTTTCTTCCAAGATGTAAAAATGACTCAAACTAATTACTTTTGTCTGACTCATTTTCATATGATAATCTTACTCTAAGGCCGGAGTCCCAAGCTCAAATTACAATTAGTGACACCCTAGTGTTAGGATCAGGGGGCAGCTACTACAGAGCGTTCAGGGAGCAGTGTAGGGGTCCCGTGCCTTGCTCAAGGACACCTCGGCAGTCCCATAAAGCCACTGTTGCACACTTAATGGGAAGAATCCAATGTGTAAGTGTTAATGCCTCAGAGTAAGCACATCTCTTTACTTCTACCTAAATAAAAGGCCAGCCATGCCCCATTTCCAGTCTTTATGCTAAGCTAAGTTAGCTTTATTTGTCATAGGGAGGGCTATTGATCGTACCATTAAACTTTAGGGGGCAAATATTGTATTTCTAAAATGTCCCTTTTGTTTCACATAGAATTAAAGGCTTTTTTTCATGCTAAGAATTTGCAGCATTGCTTAAAAATATTGAACAATACATTCTAAACATGGGGTCATATAAGAACGTATGCTGGCTCTGGCCGCTGATACAACTACAGGTGGTTGCAGAGTCATCTGTTTGGTTTAAGGGAACCTGTTTTAGGAAAGAAGGGGCCGGACCCTGCTAATGTTTTACTGCAGGAATTTCCCTGATGAATAAGGACTGCTAAGCAAGCTGGGCACAATCACAGAGGCATTTCCATCACCTGTTTTAATCCTCTTAAAAGCAAAGGCCCGCGGCGTAATGAGGGATTAATAGGGTTAAATGTGTGCCTGGTCCAGGTTCAGTCAAAGGGCAGCTCGGTTTAAAACTCATCGATTATTTCCTGCTTCTGTGTGATTCCTCGCACAACCCGGAGTCTCCACACTTCTTCAGATACTTCCCCCGCTGAGCACTGCACTCCTCACTAGCCCCGCCAGAGGAAGGCTCTGAGGTCTATGCCGAAGTGAAACACGATCCAAGGGTGTTCTCACAAGTGGTTTATGTCTTTGCCGTGCCAGAGAAAACTGGTAAGCGGAACCACTTCAAGTTTAAGGGGAGTCCGGCGCTAAAACAGGAATCCCCCAACTGTGGTAGGGAGGGGGAGGCCTGGCAGGTTCTTCACAGTAATCCAAGCCCCCCGCTGAGCCGCCGGCTTGTCTGTTTGTCCTGGCAAACACTGACAACTAGGAGCGAAGAGGAGGAAGCGCTACATTATTACATCATGCATGAAGGGAATAGTCTCACAAGACCGCTTTATTCAGTTTGTGTGAATATGAATCATGTTTACTGATACTTCTGTGTGCCAGACTTCAGGAAAAAAAACTACAGGTGTAACAACCTGTGCATAGACTCGAGGAACTCAAGGGTAAACATCCAGCAGCATAAACTGTAAACAAACAGCGGTGCGTAAACAGCCCAAGAATGTACTTTCATCTCGGAGAGAGGAGCTGAAGCAGAGTTACTCCTCAGCCACGAGACATCTGCCGTCAGCCGCCGCCGTAAACGCATCGGCCCCGCTCCGCTGCGGCTTTCACATCACGTCTGATAAAAGCAGTCAGTCCATCATCAACTGCTGCAGATTGTGATGATGATGTGATGGAATACTGACGCTTTCACACACACTAGTCCAGGATTGGGATTTTGACAACAAGGGAAACTGAAGGGAAGGGTGGACTCACAACCTCCTGGATCTACTGACCCTAACACAGGGACATACTCTGAAAGGGAGTCTTTCTATGAAGTTAGTGAAGCAGTGAGACTGACCCGAACCTCTGATTATAGAGTAGAACTTCTAGCAGAGGCAAATTAAGCATCTAATGAACCAGATCAGATGATCCCCTATGTTTTCATTCATACCCTCCTTTCAGACGAGCTGTTCATGCGTTCTCTCTGCAGAAGAACAGTGAAAATCCCCCCTGTAGCTGTTTCACACCTAGCAGTGATTAATCCTGAAATCCCTCAGCCTTTTAAGGCACGCCTTTGATTTCCTACACTGCCTTCTTCACTGATCCACTATGGAAACAACAGTTTTTCTTCCGTAGAATAATCATTTCAACTAAACCACAGTGAAAAAGGAACAAATGTAAGTCAATTGAAATCACAGGGGCTGAAACAAACATGCAATCTTAAAATGATATAAGTTTGAGCAAAGATTATAAGGAATTAGAGTCAATGGTGTATTTTAACATGAGAGGATGGGTTAACATAAATTGGGGATTCATACTATTGATATTTTTATTATTCCTGCACCTTATCGTCTATTTTATTAAATTATGTCATTTTTTATGTTAAATTACATTTAAGTTGCATTGTTGGAAGAGCCTAGCACTTAAATATTAACTAAATATACTGAGATTTGACCTGACTTTTGAAATAATCTTCTAAAAAAACATCTGTTAATCATAGAAATTAGAAATAATTACTAGCCTACTAGCCATACCCATCGCTTCATCCCACCCTCCGTGACAACGCCTCTCCTCACGCCATAATTAGAGAAAAATAAGCTAACGATATCACTTCAGCTCGAGAGAAGGCCACTCTGTGCCAGGCCACGCCATGAAATGACAACGAGCCACAGTGGAAGTCTGACCGGTCACATGTTGCTGTCCATGACTGAACAAATGAGCCTCATTAATTCTGAGGAATTCAATCAACATTCCTGAGAGTCACGGTATTTAACCTCTCAGATCGGAGAACCAGCAGCAGAACCACACGTCTTTTTATTCATCATTATCATTTAAAGAGGTCTGGGTTATTATATCTGCTTATAAATACCATCATTAGCATGTCAACTCTGTGCAGTGTTGGTTACAAACTGCTGTCTGCTCTCCATAACAGGTATGTGTGATTGACGATGACTCACACCCTTATGCTTCGTTCACACTTGGCCTCTACCTGTTGCATTTTTCTGCTGGTGTTACTAGGCAACCATAATGAACTGATCCCGAGTCAGTGAGTAAACCAACTGGGTTTTGGAGATGTTATCGACCATACTTTGGGACCTACTCAGACAGAACAAAGAGAAGTGTAGTTGATCAATCGCAACACAGCCGGCCAGCTAACCAATCGGAGCGGACTGGGCTCTGATTTCAGACAGAGGGTGAAAAGAGGATGCAAATTGGATGTTATAACTACGGTTTCCACAGAGTCTTATTTTCTTGTAATGTGTGGTTACATTCTATATATTTACCCTTTTTTTGCTGCCTAATAATCAATCTAGCAAGTGGAATAAGCATGAGTTAACAGACAGTAGCAAGAAAAGCATAACTGACATATTTCCTCTCAAGAGATTAACATTTCTCCCCTTTTCTCCTTCTAATACAGCACCGAGAACAAGCCAGAGGCTAAGACGTCCGACTGTTGACCTCTCCATGAAATGGAGATAATGTTTATTAGAATCACCATGACAACATAAGGGCTGTTGTAGTTGACTGACATCTTGCGTTACCAGCTAATGCGGCACTATGCACTGCGGACAGAACAGATGTGACTGGAATAACTCTGTCCAACTGAAGTTCAACGTGTAGAACAGATTCACCCTGCAACCTTAAATGCTTATAACTGATATTAACGTACATGTTGAGATAAGCAAGCAACACACTCATGTGGCACGCCACGCTCAAGCCCACCCTCACATCTGAGAGCTCCTGACAGGTGTCATCATCGCCATAGATAGTGTCTGCAGCTGTCATGCCAAAAATTCTGTTCGGAAAAGTGAATGAGAATCCATGCAAAACTCTCAGGCTAATCCAGAACATACACATCTTCATGATAATGAGGCCTTTGCATAATGTACAGAGAGGAAGAAACAGTTGTCACCATTTACTGTCGGTGCTGGCTATGACAATGTCATACTGCTGCAAGGATGTCAGGTACAGAGTGCATTCCTACTGCTATTCATATGTGGTTATATTATGTAAATGTACACAGTCTCCTTGTAGTTATTTTCAGTCTAATTGTGATATTTAGTTATAAGTATTCTGTTACAAATATGTGTATTCAGGTAATGATAACACCCTTGTTGTTTTCTGGGGTAAATTGACAGTCTATCGGTGATACATGGAATTATTTTCGATATACATGTCCTCTCAATGGGATGTTTTGCTTCTTACCTCTATATTATAACATTGTAAGTACAATATATTTTGGTTTTGGACAGTTTGATAGACAAGGCAAAGTATTTGAGAATAGTATCTTAGGCTCTTTACATTCTTTAAGTTCGATATTTAAACATTAGTTACATATCTGTCAATTTACCTCAGAAGAGGGTTAATAAAAGGACATATGCAATGATGAAACCAGCTGCTAGCAAAAAAATCAATAATGGTTTTTAATTAAGAGCACCAGACAGGAGCACCTGCCCAGCATGTTTAACCCAACTTCACATGGCGTTAGCTAGCTTTTAATAGCCTAGTTGTTACACAAAACACTACTTAGCTTATAATTCTTAACAGTCAAACAAAAAGGAAGAGTTTCATTAGACAGAGGAGCGAATACACGTCTGTCTTTATCTCTCACGTCTCTGTCTGGTGGAGCTCCAGAGCAGGTTTACCCGCCCAGCTCCTACCTGTGACCCGTCAGACAGGCGGACCAAGAGGCAGGAAACTCCCTGGTTTCACCGTGGCCTCTGAAGCACCCTCTTATGCCCTCCCATGACCTCCCTAACCTCAGTAACCTACATGTAAGACTACTTGAAACACCAAAGCACGCAGTTTAAAACGGGTGTTCCGTGTTTTGTGGTTAAATGTCAGTGCTACAACGTATCCCTCCGCGTCAACTCCGCCGCCGCAGGTTACAGTTAACAGCTGAGCTGCGGTGCACCACGGGGGTATTGCAGATCCAGTCAACCGTATGCACTATAGTTGACTTTTTCACTGTCTCGCAGTGGCTCTCTGACTTTCTGGTTAAGATAGCAGCCATACACCGGCACACCGACTATGTAACACACTCGAAACTGGAGCAAAAAAATTAGCAAATACGGTTAACTTCCCCAGTCAGTCGGTGTGACCGCAGTTTGAGGGCATTCACATGAAGTTGAAAGCGTTCCCTTTCACACAGGTAGCAAAGACAGCTAGGGCGTGTTCCCCAGCCTTTCTTAAAAAAAACACGCTTTCAGACTAACATTGAGCAACAGCCTTTGTTCTGTGGAAATAAAAATAGGAAGACTCGGTAACGAACATTTAATAGGCTTTAAGAATGAAGACATTATAACACGTAAGACAGAGCTTCACACACAACTGAGCCCGCACTCACATCTGCAGAATACATATGACTGACACTGCGTTATGGGATCATAACTCACCCTTTATCGCTGGAGATATCATTCCCGTGGTTGTTCATTTATCCAGAGGTTATTAAATAGTTTGCCCCAGAGTACACGCTATGCTGGCTGCAGTAGGAAGCAGCCCTCAGTGACCGGAGGAATCACCCTGGCAGTCAGGAATTTCACAGGGGGCAGTGCTTCTCAGCATATGGGCTGTAGTGCGCAGACATGCCGCTAGGGGGAGTCTACAACACGTGAAGCCACTGCCAATATTACAAACGGGTCTGGTTAATGACAGTAAGGTCTGGTAAAGAGGGGCACTAGTTACTCTCCAAGTGCACACCAGTTAAGGTATATCATCAAAAATGTTAAGGTGCATGCTATAGTATGGATACTGCTTTTTGTATTTACAGATGCATCTATACTTTTATAACTATTATCTGTTTTACATATTATTTGCATCTTATTTTATCTTAATTATATGTAAAGAAGACCTTTTAGTGTTACACATTCTGCACAACCAATCTCAAAATATATACATACATAAATAGAAGTGCTGGTAGTATACACAATACTTTGAACCGAGGTTTCTCAAATATTTAGACAGGAGCAGATTCTCTCACCTACCCATGCAAAGTGAGTGTTTTGGTCACAGCTCAAGAAGCCGAACAAGGTAAACAGTGATACAACACTCACTAACTGAAAGCAGAACAAAACAGAGCACAGATAACAATCTGGCCTGGACACAGTCAGTGACAGAGACACAATGAAGTCACTGATGCCTTCAAGCAGACTCTTAAAAGGGAAAGCAAACCAATGCTCCCTTTCCACTGCAAAATCATGTCCAATAAAGTTTGGAGTACCACAGTAATCTAGAAGCTGCACTCTGATTGGCTGACACTTGCTATTAATCAGACTTATAAGAAAAGGGCTGTAAAATGTACACACTTTAAGAATGAATTTCCTTTAAAACGATCACAGAAACATAACGTCTCATGCATGTGCATAAATAGACTCCATTTCCAGTTCCTATAGTGCATCTGTGTCTCGTTAAATAAAGGTTCCAATAATCAATTAAAAACATATATCCCCACCGATTGATTTCACATTACTCTATGTTTCTGCCATTGTGTTGGCAGACAAAAGGGGTCTCACACCAGTTCATTCACACTCCAAACACATGGAAGTTCAAACCACAAGGCAACAGATGCCTCCAGCAATTACACGGCTGTATATGAATCAATATTTTGTCCTCCTTTGAACTGCATCATCGCCCCAACAAACACACACACACTTCACACACATGCCCTGAGATATATCTCATCCCCTTCAGAACACAATAGAGGTCATGACTGGGACACGACCCCTTTCCCTCCCCATGGACAGAAGAATAAACACTGATGCTGTGTCAAGGCGTGGGGAAGGGGGGATGTATTTCATTTCCATATGTCTGCATACACATGTATTGAAAGAGAAATAAACGTACTTCTTCTTACTTCTTAATCCTCACTCTTTTTAAGTTCCTAGTTTGTATAATTTAATTGTGTTTTTTCACCAATGTGTTTAGTTGCTGGTTTTGAGTTAATTTCCTTTTCTGTCTGCATTAAATGGGTCCTGTTTTTATGTGAAAACACTTTGTAACTCTGTCTGGAAGGAGCTATATTAATAATGTGTATTTTTTAATATATTTTCGATGCTCATACTCTCTCAAAATATCTAAATCAGCAGCTGTCAAGCATCCTAGTTTGAGAAGAGTGCACCACCATGTGGCTCCCTTTCACTATTACATGAGTTACAACTTAATATGCTGTATTTTGTACCTCAAATGTTAAAACAATAAAAGCTAAAGACAGATCATGTGTTTATGTGTGTTGCATATAAAGAGTTCATTGTTCAGCAGTAGCATCTCATTTTGCGATGACTTAATCTTGAAGGAAATCAAGTCATCCTGACCGTTCTTTCACACATTAATTCAAATTAAAGACGAATGTATTATAAATGAGACTACAGTGAAATAATATTAAGTTGACCCTAATATTATTTATTCAAACTTCATATTATTGCTTTCAACTAACCTGATAGTTATGTCAAATCTGTTGGCATAATACATTTCATTAAAGCCAACGTTTCAGTTTTTTCAGTGAATGTATTTGCTCTGAACTTTAAAGCACTAGTTGGGATATCACACTTCCGGGCTTTGATATGCAATAAGTGCTTATTTGTAGTGGCCCTAAAATCAAAGCAATATAAACAATCAAGAGTTGGAAGTAACAATAAAAAAGGAGAAGTGATCTTTTAAAGTCAATATGGCATCTAGTTAACAAAAGAGGCGCGTGTGAATCAATCAGCTGCACTGAAATCAGATTACAAAGGCATCGCAAGCCACACCGTCAGAGGCACGCGCGTTGTGTGTCACTCTTTCACGTGCATTCAAAGCAGCAAGCACGTGCAGATGGCCCCTATTGAAATGGCAAGGTGGGGCCCCCGAGATCAATTCAATTTGGTGTCCGGAAGATGGATGGATCCCTCCCCGAAGACACGGAGTTTATGAGTTTACAGGGGCTTTTGGTAAATAGGGGAGAAAAATGAACCTGTGTAAAAATGAAGATGAAGTGGGAAGAGATGCAGTTGATGAGACCCCCCACACACTTACCCCCACCCAACACACACGCAGATATTCAGTACAGCTGTGTGAATGTGATATTTTTCAGAGAAAAGCCACTTTACAGTCAGCCAGATGAGATCCTATGTTCAGGGGCCAATTACATTCAGTGTTTGATGAATAAGCTTTAAAAGGCCGATCCAAGTAGGTGCATGTATACCGTTTATAGTTAAGGTGTGGGATATGGAATGACATTTAAAATAAATATATATGTAAATGCATAGGTTTCATATAAAGGTGCACATGGAGACTGGACTGGTGCGTGAACGCCTCAAACAAAATGTCACCGCAGCAAAAGTAGGTTTAAAAAATGATAGTAAACTTCCATCTATTACGAACACCCAGTCTACTGTTGTGTAGGCTACTATAAAAAGAGAAATACTACAATAAATATGATATACAACCAACATAAACTGTATTATGATAATAAAAGTCACAAAGAACAAGGATTACCACAACAGGCCCCAGACCCTCAAGGCCCTCAAAGTTGATTAGTTATGGCAATATGTTTTGGGTTTTAATAAAGTTCAATATTACCTGAAATGGTGCAAGCGGTTCTTCCCTTTTGCTAAGCATGTGTGAAGACAAAAGGAAAGTAAAATACAAATTTTGCAATTCAATTGTTAAGATAAAAAAAGCTTAGTAACAAAAGTCGAGTTGAATCAGCAACTAGAGCTTCATATAATAAAACATCTAGCTGATTTTCCAAACAAAAACTCACTTATTCTAACTTGCATTTGTTGCTATTTGCTGATTAATTGATGAATTAAGAAAACGATTTTCTGCAATGATGACTAAATGCTTTGAAATGAAGTTAAAGACGCAAATAATTATTTTTGGAGTCACTAAAAAGGGGATTAAAGTTGAGATAATGTCTTTATGTTTCTTTAATTACAAATCTACATCTTGGCTGCGGCCCCTTTGACAGGAAAAAGGGACAGCAGGATGTTGAATAAACTCCGTCCTGACTCGCGGTGACTCACAAGCGCTGAGGCGAGCACAACAAAGGCCCAACAATTGGATTTAAAAGATCTTAACCAAATTCAAACCCAATGAATATCGGCGTTTTAACTCGCCAGATTGGGCCGTGTGCCGGGGCCTAATGCATGCATACACACCTCATGACAGGCCGGCGGTACAGATGGTCAGAGCGTGAGTCTGAATGAGAGGGGGACCATCCGCGGCTGCTGACGCATTGTGGGGGGACGTCGTCTTCAATACAGCACTTAATGAGAACAGACTGACTCTTTCTCCCTCCCCTCCCCTTCTCCATCCTCCGTCCATTCTACTCTCCCCCTCCTCTCTCTCTGATTCTCCACTTCTCCTCTCCTCTGCCCATTTCCATCTGTTTGGAGACAAAGGGCCACGAGCCAGCTCGAGCCCCGGGACCCTGCTGGTGAAGTAGGCAGGAATAATACGGCCCATCCCGGGGGCTGCATTTCAACACATGGACCAGGCTTTGTACTTCTGCTGCACGAGCACCCTTCATGCTACACACACACTTAGGGATGTGCACGCTTCACCTACAAACACACACCTCTATGAGAGAGAAAAGATGGGGTGGGGGTTGCAATATTGACGGGGGAGTTCTCCCCTTGAACATGAACACTTTCATAATATGTGAAGAATAAAAGCCAGGGCGAAAAAATGAGGCAGCTCCAAAAGCCCCAAGTGTTGTTCTCGTACTGTGAACATATGGCTGTTTGTTGTCATACTCTTCCTCCCTGTCCAATTTACACAGAGCTAGTGAGCCCTCAGAATTAAATGGGTATGTGAGTGTGTGAGTGTGTGTGTACCTGAATGATGATGAGGAAAATGATGTCCTGACGCTGATAATGGCTGCTGTATAATCCCCTGCTGTCTGCACACACCTCCTGACATATGGTCACTCCTTGGCCTCCACCATTACATAAAACCACAGTGCATAATGGTGGGGGTGGGTGGGGGGGGGATGTTTTGGTGAAACGTGGTACTTTCTCACGCACACACGCACACACACACACACACAAGCATGCAGCGGCCACACTGTCAGCCAGGCTGTTCGGCGCCCTCAGCAGTTTGGGCTTCGCCTGTCACTTTCCTCTCCCCTGCCCCTTCTGGGGGTTTGTAAAGAATAAATTGAAGAGGACTCATGCTACGGAAGCTTTTGGGATGAGGAGCACAAATGGCCTTGTAGTGCTTCACGGCGACGTGCAGATGGACTCCTCCATTCAATAAGCTGCAGCAGAAGTCTATGTCCACGCCATGCCAGAATCCCAGAGCTTGTTTTGTGTTCTGAAGAGGACAATCTGTTGATGCAACATATTGGGCTTCTTTTCTTTTTTTCAGAGATAGATCTGTCTGTAGTATTGGACCAGTCAGGTTTGAATGTTGTCTAATTAAAATCAAATAATGATCACACATCTAAATGTAAGTGTTTCATATGTGATGCAAAGTGCCTTACGTGACAGTCCTCTGCTAAGTGACATATTTTAACTGTGTCTTTGAACAGACCAGGAATCAGAAGTTGCAAAAACTTTGGTGGCTGCAAATTCAACCAATGTTGCCCGAAATGACACACATATGCAACTGTGTGAGTCAAAAATGTGTCTGTTTATGCGTTTGCATCAAAAACATACAAAGAAAAAGAAAGGCGAGAAACTGGAAAGAAATAACGGAAAAGAGAAGTAGTTTCTGCATTCTGAGTTCAAGCAAGGGCTAAACACAAACACACAGTCGGAGCACCCGTTGCTAGCCCGCCTAAAGCTAACGTCTGAACAGTTGGTGTATTGGCTGTTTGGGCCGAATTAACACCAACAGTCCATTTGTATGAATGACCGAAGGCAGACATTTGCTAACAGTGACCAGTGTAGCATTACATGTAACAGGGTGATATTTCCCAACATTTCTCTCAGTCTATTGCTTTAAATCAGGCCCCAAGCGTGCTGCTTTGGAGCCCCAGTAATAAGCTGTTAACACAACACTGACACATTTACACCTTTAGAGGGATTCTTTTAGGGAGCAGTTGCAACTGCAGAAAAGGTGCTTTTGAACTGTGGAAGTGAAGCATACAGTGAAGCTAAAAGTTGGCTAACATTAGCCACCACAAGCTATTGGACATACCTGACCGACTAATGCTGAAGCAGCAAAGCCCATGGTTGTATTGCAATAAACAAAAGTGTGTTTTACTTCAAATGAACGCATCTTTTCATTAGTAAGAGGAACCGTTGTGCTATATCTTCTATCAAAGTTACAGAGTGTTGCCTCAAAGTTAGTTTCCAAACATGTCAACCGGACTTGTAACGGCAGCCTTGACCCCATACAAACCTCCTGGGTCCGTGTGGGTGCAGCTGAAGGTAAAACAAAGTGCATGACTGACAAACTGACAGATGCCAAATGGAAAAAAAATGAGACACAGGGGGCCCTTGAGCTGAAAAGCAAAGTACATTTCATGCAACCTTCGGTCTCCACAAATAAAAAGATTTGGAACAGGCAACACGGATTCACTAAAATCTCACTGCAGCTGCCACCTGAGATAGAGAGATAGAGAGATAGATAGATAGATAGATAGATAGATAGATAGATAGATAGATAGATAGATAGATAGATAGATAGATAGATAGATAGATAGATAGATAGATAGATAGATAGATAGATAGATAGATAGATAGATAGATAGATAGATAGATAGATAGATCATTTGACATATGCATTTTGATCCTCAATTGGTACAGCTTAACTGTGGCATTTCCTGGGTGAAGGGTTTGATTCCCAAAGGGCCAACCAATGCTTGTGCAAAACAAAAATCATAATAATCTAATGTGGCTCCGATAAAAGCATTCACACGTCCTCCTCATCTCCTGCTCTGTAACTCAACTACACCCTTTTTATAGCCCGATCGATGGGAATGGGCGTTATATATCACAGATGAATATAAATATTTGGATCTTTTTGTTCATACCATTTGGCAATATTACATCTCGGCGCTTGCTTGCTCATAAATTTCCATCTCTCCCATCCCTCCTCTCTTCCCGGGTTTCCCACGGGAGGTGCCAGACGGCCAGTAATTTGGTTGTCTTGGCTCGTCTGGAGTAACACCTGCCCCCTCTCTGGGGAGGAGAGAGCCTTTCAGCCAGGAGCACACATGGAGGCTACCACTGCCTTTAGCTGCTGACCACTGTGTGTGTGTGTGTGTGTGTGTGTGTGTGTGTGTGTGTGTGTGTGTGTGTGTGTGTGTGTGTGTGTGTGTGTGTGTGTGTGTGTGTGTGTGTGTGTGTGTGTGTGTGTGTGTGAGAGAGAGAGAGATAGAGAGAGAGAAAGAGAGAAATCTCTGCGTGTGCACGATGAATTTTCTATATCTGTATTGGTTTGCACTCTTGAATTTTTTGTTTGTACAGTAGGATGTGTGTGTGTGGGGGGGGGGTGTGTGTGTGTGTGCTTGCATGTGTGACAAATTGGTTTGCTCTTATTTTCCCATGCATTGTGTGTGTGTACAGTAGGCTACGTTGAACTGATTTAGCACCCGCACGCGCGTCAATGAGCACGAGCCTTACGTCATCCTGCTCCGTATCCATCATGCCAATCAGCTGAATATTCCAGGCTGTCTCTATTTTTTCCACACATTTCAAAAACATTTGTAACGATTTTTTGAAAATATTTCAAAGCAGGAGAGGAATTTCAAGTATTTCCGTTTTAATTAAAAATAAAAGCGGAAAATATGAAAGTTTGTTCATTAGAAACCAGCTGTCACAGACACCTCTACTACAAAAGATCTGCATAAAGCAACAAGTAGCCTACACAACCCTGAAGAGACACAAAATCTTTGGATAGAGGATATGTTTGTTTTTTTCCTTCACTATAAAATGACTTATTGGATTTTCGTAATACAAAGCAGACACAAATAAATAAATAAACAAAATATGACATCAAAACATTGAGGAGAATAAATTCAGACTATTTTTTCAAAATGATCAGTGTTATTTTTTGGTAACAGCAAAAAAGAGGGTTGCTTCTGATGACCCTGGAAACTGTTTGACATAATCATTCTTACATTTTCTGACATGTTAAAATTGCAAATTTAAGCAGCCCGTTTCTTATTCTTCGAGCAACACAACAGTGTAGGGAAATAGACATTTATGGGGCCATTGGACCCCATCTTGAAGTGCTTATCGTTGCTATTGATAGGCAACAGACGTGACATTAAAATAAATAAAATGACATCAAACATATATCCAACGAATAAATGATGCCATCAACAGAAGGGGCCATTAGTAACACCATCACTTTCCAAGTTAAATTTCACAGCCTAAAATATAGAAGCAACAAACAATATACATTTATACAAAAAGACGCCAGCCTATGATATCAACATAAATAAATAAGCCTTAAATATAAACACAATTAAATAAATAATTCCATACACTTTTAAAAAATGATTAAGGTCACAATTTTATATGTCATAAGTGGCACTTACGCATTTTTTTTTCTTCCTTTACGGAAAACATCATCTAAACTAGATCTAAAGCAGCTATCTCGTTTACATCCTTTCTTTCGATGTGAAAATGTGTTTTTTATTAGACCTCGGATTTTAACAGTGAGGGCAGGACTGTTTTAAATATATTCATGACATTAGGATTTAACTAATATCATTTCAAAACCAAATTCTTGATATTAGGGATGACCCTCCACATTTCTCCGTCCAGCTCCGGGAGGGGAACATGAATGCCTGCGGGGCCCCTGCAGCCCATCCTCCCCCCACTGCAGGTCGGGTGATAATCATAATTCTCATTATTGCATCTAACAGCTCCAAACGCCCCGGCGCTTTTTTCTTTTTGTTCAAAGATCTGGGCTGGAAGTTGAGGATTTTTCCACAACTTTCACACCGCCGTCACAATAACCAACACTGGGGGGCAACTCAGTCAACTGGCAGGTATGGCAAAGTCCCAGCATCCGGGGACAAGAGGGGAATATTTCAGAGATTTCTATTAGTGTTTTAAGTTAGCTGATAATGTTGTAATTCAAACCTAAATATTGAATTTAAGTCCCTGCATTTGCAGCACAGAACCGATACATTTTAACAGTCAGTTTATTCGATATTTTCCTCCATTATTTGAACATTTATTCTGTTTTTAAACACATTTTCTACTTGAGAGTTGTCGATGCAGGAATCACTTTTCACTTTTCGACACATTTTAAGGTCATTTGTGCAAAAAATGAAAGGCTACAAAAATATCGGATATCAGTGCCCCTCATCAGCCAACCTTGCCATACCCAACTGACGCCCAGCATTTACGCGCTTGAGTCTTCAGCTCAAACCAAAGCATTTCTGTCTCATGGGGGGCGTGGGGGTCACTTTTAAACATCCAGCACGTGATTGAGATAGGAGATGTAGCATATAGCCAGTCTGAGGATTTCGATCTTGGAGAGTTTTTTGTCCGGGGGCAAGGTGGGGAGTAATTTCCTCAGCTCCGCGAAGGCCACGTTAAACGCCTCCACCCGGATCCTCTCTCTGGTGGCGTGGGCCGAGCGGTACTTGGCCGTGGCCCTCCTCCGCCTCCTCTTCTCCTCCCGGCTCAGGGGCTGGTCGGATCTGCATCTGACCCTCTCCTCGCCCTCCGTGGGCTCGTCAGAGGTGCAGCCGGCAGACTTGAGGCTGTTGAGGATGGACTCTGGGTCGGACTGAGTCCAGGAGAGGTCGGTCTCCGCCTGGTCCGGACTGAGCATCATCTTTATTCTCTGTGTTGGCGGTCACTCCTCCGTAAGAAACTGTGGACAAAACAAACATTAAACATTTAATAATATTTTCTCCAAAAATGTGTCTTTAAAATATTTCTAAATTTTAAATTACGAGCCTCCTCGGTACATCTTCAATAATGACAAAAATGTCGATTAAATGTAATTGTCTTTAGTGTTTCTGCCACCCCGAGGCCCCAGCGATGCCACAACGGGTACTTGTCTGAGTGCCAGGACCCCCCATAAATCCAAAAGCAGACTACGTTCGTTGCATAATAACATTAAACTCCATAAATAATAAATGCATACAACAATTCGTATAATGGATAATTTATCAAAGCCTAAGGCCTTAAAAGAAGCCGATTAATTAGGAACTCACATTTGAAAGTGTCATTTTTTTTGTTTCAAATGATTCGTTTTTGTTTTATAATCCTTACAATAAAGAATCTCGTAAGTTGTGATCATTTTTTAGAAGGAGAAAGTCCCTTTTTGGTGAATTAACATAATCAGAATGTGCCATCTGTCACAGTGTGATGAACACATCTGCTTGGCTGAGGCCAGAGTGACTTGACAGCATGGAGGCAAAGAGGGAAAAATAATGTTGACATCTGCTGGACATGGAACTAATGGAGGTTTGGGGTTTAAAAAACCAGGAAAGTAAAAATATAGACCTTGGCAGCACATGAGAATAAAACATCATGTAGAACATTTAAAAAACACACTTTCATGTGGAAAAAATCCACCAAAAAATTGAGACTCACCTTGACAAATATTTGGGAGGCAAAAATCTTCCGGAAACGAAGTTAAAAAGCGCTCTTTAGCGGAGCTTCAACTCCAAATTAAGTCATATTCCACAGACACAACCATCAGATGTTCAACAGATGCACCTTCAGTCTCTCCGAGATAAAAGAAGGAGAATCTAGCTGGACTTTGTCACCCTGGAAACTTGGGTCAGAAGTCAAGCAGGGTGAATGCTCCTGCACAACAAAAAATGTGATGATCAGAAAAACAATAATAACAGTGATGTGAAGGATCAGTCAGCCCGTGTGATCCAGAGACAAAAGGAGAGATAGTGGAGAACTCGTCCCTCCGCCTGTGGAAGATGGGGATGAAGGGGGGAGATAAGCAAGGCTCTCCCGTGTCAGGGTGCAGAGGATCGGATGCAGCTCACAGATAATCCCCCTCTCTCTCTCTGGCTCTTCCTCCAGCCTTTCTTCCACACAGTGTCATATGTGAGATAAGATCCAAACGATCCCGGCTAATAAAGGCTCACTTCAGGGACGGAATATATTTGAGGAATGGTATTGTCTGACGCCGCCCCCTCTCTCTCTCTCTCTCTTTTTCTCTCCCTCACAAACACACACCTCCCTCCCTGCCTCCCTCCCTCCTCACGCCCCTCAGCCCTCAGGCTCTCCCTCCCGTGGGAGTACAGTGGGCAAAGGGAAAGCAGAGATGTGTGCAGGATAAAAGATGGGGAGAAAAATAAAGAAGTGCACAGGTTTTCAGTGGTGATTGGAAAATTAAATGCAGATAAGGGAAAGGGAGATTTTGATCTGATAAAAAGGCAGAAGTCCATCTAAAGGCTCCTTATTCTTCTACATTATATTGTCATTTAAGATAAGATTAGATAAGATAAAATAAGGGATTATTTTCCCCAAGAGGGTAATTCAACATCACTGGAAAAGTCAGGCAGCTTAACTTTGAGTCCCGTTGGCTTTAAGACACTGATAGCAAAAGTCTCAAACATTAAATTGTTGTTGAAAGAGTGATTTAGAAAGCATCAGTTTTAGATTTGTCATGATGTCTAAGATTACAAACAACCTTTATATTTGCTTTCTTATTCCCATGATGACTGACGGGTTATCATTCCAATTTTCCCCAAAATGTGTAAATAATAAAAGATGCATTTTGACAGGAACATATGTCATTGTCGTGTGACATTTAAAACATAAGATACAATCAAATTAGGGATAAAAATACAAACAATACATACACTATTGCACTATTTCAGCTATTAGAAAAGACTAAAAGTGACTAAATCAAGCCCCATTTTAAGGGTTAGCATTTGCAGCAGCCCCCTAAATCTGTTCTGGGCTGTCAAAGATCTACAGTAAAAATGTAAGTCCAACCTTTTTCATATTTGATTTCATGTTATTGTCATTGCACTGCTGCGAGTCCATGGAGAGAGAAAAAGAAAATACAAGAGAATAAAGAAAAAGGAAGTTCTGGTAAATTAAACACAACACTTTTCAGTATAGCTGTCAAATAAACACAATGCAGGTAGAGTGCACTGACGTGTGGTGCAGCAAGAGTAAAACAGCCTGTAAAGCAAGGTGTCTTAATGAGTACATACTTACATTTCCTGACTGCAGAAGAAAACTTGTTACTCAGAAGTTTCTCCTCTCCTCTCTTCCTCCTTCCTTCCTGCCCCCTTCCCATCATGCCCTCCTGTGCCCGGTGGCAGCACCAGCGCCGGGTCATGAGGGCCGGGCTCCGGAGGGGGGGTGGGAGGGTGGGGGTGCAGTGGGCAGTGAGTGTGGGGACTAGCTGCGCCTAACGAGGTGATTAAAACGATAAGGGGAAGCACGGATGACTAGCCGTGGCCCGCAGCCACCGCCATGCTTATTGCCACACACACACACACACACACACACACACACACACACACACACACACACACACACACACACACACACACACACACACACACACACAAACACACACACTGAGAGTGAGGGAGAAGTACCATAGAGCCAGAAGGACCATATCAGTGAAACTCAGCATGTGTGTGTATGTGTCTGAGAGAGAGAGAGAGAGAGAGAGAGAGAGAGAGAGAGAGAGAGAGAGAGAGAGAGAGAGAGAGTGTGTGTGTGTCTGTGTGTGTGTGATATGACGGACAGCTCGCCGTGGGCTCCGGCCGGGTCCGTGGAGTGTGTGTGACACAGAGAGACTCACAGCGGGGTGTATCGGAGACATGTCAGGACCAGGAGACAGAGGCCTCCTGACAGCTGGAGCCCACGGACACACACAGCCCACCACCCTAATTGCTCCACAGACGGAGAAGTGGAGATGGTCTACACTCGTTGGTCTGCGTCACCCCCCCTCCCTCGGTCCGCAAGGCCCTCGGCCAAAGACATGAAGGACCCCTCCAAGGCTGTTTTGTTTGTGCCTGCTGCAATTACATCCCACAGCTGATGTAGGGAGGTGCAGACGGGTGGTGCAGTCACCAGAGGATGGTCATTTCAGGCAGAGGGATGACGCTCGCTGTAGTCATTGTGTTTCTCGGTAGAAGACATGGTGGTTGTGTTCTGAAACTCACATTAGATCATACATCTGTTGGCAAAAGTGCTTCTTGCTTACATGTTTGGTTCAGAGAAGTGGAATGATGTCATTTAAAATGTGCATTTAGGCGTCGATATCACTATTGTTGTCTGTAGATGTATCCTAAATTCTCCAACAATAAGCATTATTCAGCCTTATTTGCACATATCAACATACCATTCAGAATATTGCAATATGAAAAATAAATAATGAACTGGGGAAGGTATATGAACTGTATAATACATATCCTTAAAGGCCACATTTTTCTTCATTTCCTCATCCATATCCTGATTCCGTGACCTTTTGGTTTCTGAAAACATGGTGAAAATTGTATTGTTTTTATGGCAGTATTATATTACTTATAAACGTATACAAATACATATCTAAACTTCCTTCTGTAATACCTTTTTTACTGAATAATAACAATGACAATACATATATGATCATGTTTGCAAAATGCCTATATCAACATATCATCTGCATATTCAATCATTTCTTCTCTTCCACATCAAGCAACATCTTCCCTTCAAAATAATACGATATGGGAATTAGACGAAGATGCAGATCATCTCTGACATCACAAATATGTAAACACACATGACAGCTAGTGTGTCAAAAGGAGCATTACTATTGCATCGAAGCAATATTTCCTCCCCCTAAGTTATTTGAAACTAAACTTAGACACGATTGTTTCATTTGAGTTCTCACATGATTTTCAAATGAACAAATCCCACTCATATTAGGGTGAAATATTCCTTTGGAGAGACCACCCCAGGAACAGGAGTTGAGTCTGCCCTCTCACTGCGGTTCCCATAATCATTGAGAAGAGGCAGACACACAGGAAGCAGCGCACTGATTTATGGTTATGATTATTCTTCGCAGGGCTTATATCAGGGATCCAGCTGCGGCCTAATACTGCAGAGTTTCTGAGGAAATAACATGCAAATCTGAAACCTGAGTTTTTGGAAAGGATCAAATCATATTCGAGGCTAAGGCGGAGAATTGTAAAGGCTTTAAAGGCCATTTCTTTTTGTGTGGGTGGACGACATTTTGAAGATTCAGGAAGTTGCAAAGTGGCGGCGGTAATGGAGTTATTCCTCTAATCAGTCAGAGCTCAGCGGACCCCGCAGCTGTCTGAGCTGCTTGTTACAACAAAAACACCTTGAACCTGTGTGACACACTCCCACCTGTCACCCATCTCACACACACACATACACACACACACAGACACACAGACACACACACACACACACACACACACACACACAGACACACACACACACACACACACACACACACACACACACACACACACACACACACACACACACACACACACACACACACACACACAGTTTTGAACATTCAGGGAGCAGTGGGATGGAGCTGTGAAATGGGAAGGATTAGTCACTTTGTCAGGAGATGTACGAGGCTCCTCTGAGGTGGACGGAGAGCCACAGGGGGCAACTGGGAGAGGGCGGAGGAGAGGGAGAAGAAGAAATTAGAGGCTGGAGCAGACAAATGGAAGTGTGCAAAAATGAAGACAAAGCCCCCGCTTTGTCTTCATTTTTGCAGTTTGTGAAAGACAGAAAAAGGAAGTAATTTTTGTATCAGAAACTCTAAATTTGACAGTGATTTAACTTTTCTCGGGGATGCACGTGGGTACACTCTGGGCATTGTGTGAACGCCAACTCGCCCATGTGTTGTGTTCTGTCTTTTCTTCCAGGGAAGTGAAATAGGCAGTGGCCTGGACCCTGGCCTTATGTGTGTGTGTGCGTGGTAGAGGAAGAAGGGAGGGACGAGGAGGGGGGTTGTCAGTTCAGGCCTGAACAGGAGGTGTGGGATCCAGAAAGCTGCGGGTCCCATGTGAGAATGTGGCCATCCTCGGCGCTGCAGTGGCAGGCCTCGGCACCATCTGTGCTCCCAGCAGGGCGCCCGGCGTGTTCTCCGCCACCCAGACACATATGGACACACAAAGGTGCTCACTTTCTCCCATGAGCGTGCACTCACACACAGACACAGACACACACACACACACACACACACACACACACACACACACACACACACACACACACACACACACACACACACACACACACACACACACACACACACACACACACACACACACACACACACACACACACACACACACACACACACACACACAGAAAAACATTCTGGCCGAACAGTGAGAGTTGGGAGGAAGGAGGATGAGTGTGTGGACGTGCAGTGTGTGAGGATGATAGTGTCTTGTTGATGATGCTGCTGACATAAGTGTGATGACTTTGGAGAGCCAACGAGGCATTATTAGTCAGCAAACGACCCAGCTGTGTTCTGCATTTCACAAAAAACACATCTTTCATTCTCTCATTACATCTCAAACTGTCCATGTTTATACATGAAGACCGTGGTAACACAAAAAATGTAGTGGTAGGAGGGCAAGCCAGTATCTTGCTCCATGAATATTTAGCGAATTCTGACCATTATTTCAGCTGCCAACTTTTATACTTAAAGTTTGACACAGTTTAAGAAATGTAATTATTAGCCAACTTGTCCGATACCACTTTGATGTCCACAAGCTACGGCTATCATAGCGTAGCATAAAGACGGGTCTTTGCTAATCTGAACTTTCTTTCGGGACAACAGAGGCATAAAGTCCTCCATCTCTTCCTCAGCACAGACCTACATTTTCTTTCTCCACATACCTCTCCCTCCTGCCCGCTGACCCTCCTGTCTTGGCCCCCAACCCCCCCTCTGAAGCTGCACCTGCCTCATTTACTATGTTGGGGAGCTCAGCTCAGCCGCCCTGCACCTCCATCTTCCTCATACCTAGCACCTTGATAGGCTGCCCCCTCCCTCTCTCTCCCTCTGGCCCCGCAGCCTCCCCCAAGTGGCCCCTGTCCCTCCATCCAGGGCCTCCAGCTGGCTGATGAGTTCATTAGGCCCACAGCTCTGCCAAGGAGCATGCCGCTGTTTGGGCCAAAGCAAGAAGGCATCAGGGGGCCCCTGGTGGTCATTGGGCACAGGCCATGGTCATTGGAGGTTGGACAGAAAAGTCCCAGAATGCCCCACATGTCGATGTTCAGGCTCTGTCCATTCTTGGAGCGGGAGACTGTTATTTTGTACATTAGCAATCTGTTTTGGTGCTTGTTTCTTCCTGAAACTTCAGCGGGCAGGGCGCGAGGCGTTGTGGTTTGAAAGGGTCCACATAAACAATGAGGGAAACAGATTTCTAATAATCCCCACAGGTCACAGTGACATCTGGCCCCACACTTGAGCGTTGGCTCAATTAATTCGGAAAACACAAAACAAAAAGCGCCAGGGGCAAAGATCTGGGGGGACTTAGCAGGCCGCTTTGTATATGTGTGTGTGCGTATTGATTGTGGCATTTGATCAAGTCAACTGCAGTGCGTGTGTGTGTGAATTTTGTTCAAATTAGTCGAGGTATACAGCTGCTTCACAGAGAGAGATAATCATGTTCTTCTCTTTAAGGCAGTAATCTTGTGAAAGATGCAGCTTAATGGGGACCTTTTCTTCCATCCTCTCTCGTACCTGCAGTGCTTCACCTGGAGCTGCACTGCAACATACTCTCACCTCTCCCCTTCTCTGCTTCCTTCTCCTTGGCGGTGGGTCAGCTGGGGTCGGGGCCTCCATGGCTGGGCTCAGGTGTAGCCTCAGCTGGGGCATGATGGGGGGGAGGAGGGGGAGGAGAGAAGAGAGGAAAGGAGACAACGAGGATTCTGTCCCACAGGCTACCCGAGAGGAAGGAAACAAACACGTGCGTTCACGCAAGTTAAAAAAAACAAAAAAAACGACAACAGCTTTGTCCCTCACCCCTCTTTCTACACCTCCCCCATCTTCTCTCTTGCCCTCTTTCTCTCTCCCTCTTTCTCTCCTGGGAGAGGCCTGGCCGGGCTTGGCCTGAACGCCATCTGCTGCATAATGTAACGGGATGGAACTCCAAATCCTTCATTTCCACTCACTGCCTGTCATCTGTGCGTGTGTTTGTGTGTGTGTGTGTGTGTGTGTGTGTGTGTGTGTGTGTGTGTGTGTGTGTGTGTGTGTGTCCACTCATACAGTTGCATATGCACACGTATTCGGAAAGGGTGTGAATGTTTGAGTGCGTGTGAGATCTCATTTTACGGATGTTGTGACATTAGCTCGTCCAGCGATGAGTGATGGGTCTGATGAAATAAAAGGTGACGCCAAATGTGTGTGTGTGGTTTTTTAAAGGGATTATTCCGCTGTTTGGAATATGCAAGTTCACAGCATCTGCAGTGTAAAGGGAGACAGCATCACGGCATCGCTGGGCATCCATTTCCAGAGGCAGCGGATGGTCCTGGGGAATCTTCAGAATGGCACCGAGCCAGAAATGTCACAAATTTGCTTTTTGTTTACAAGTTAACAACAAAAGTGCACACACACAGAGCCGTGTTTAAGTGCCCAACCCCTTTTTGTGGCACTGGTAACCCGGAGGTGCAAGGAGTTGTCCTTTCGTGTCCCTGTGGGGCCACTGTGAATTGGGGGGCCATCTGTTTTCTGGTAATAAGCTTTCTCTTCATTCACCCTTCCTCACTTCTTCTCCGCGTTTGATTCTGCTTTTGTTTTGGATGCTTTTCTGTCCGTCTTCAACCTCCGCAAAGACACGAAAAGACTCAGACTCGGACGAGAGAGGCCGCGTCGCTTCTGGACACAAACACGGGCTCTCACGCTGCGAGTTTAGGGGAACTGAGACATGGTGAAATATCACAGCGTGAACCCTGAACCCTGACCAGCTATCCATGGCTGTTGACGTAAAGTAAACGTGACACATCCCTCCTCACATAAACCCATACCCCCCCCCCTCCAGCTGCTGGGCATGCAATAAAGTCTGTACTGCATTTTATTTCTTTGTTGCAACGGTGGTGTACAGGAGTTGCACCAGAATATTCAATTCACTGCAGATGTTTTGGATTATTTGCTCCTCAACTTGTCACATTTTCTTCATTTGCTTTGGTTTTAGAGCGTGGATCTCTCAGGGCCAACCTTTATGTTTTTACTCCCAATAAACTGACAGTAAATAAATGATCCATTCATCTATTTATTATGTGCAGACCTCACTAACCGCATCACCACTGAGAGAAAGCCAACCCCACTCCCATCATGCACCTCTGCTGGAGCCGTCACCTTGCTGCCTGATTGTTTAAGTTTTTTGGGTTTGGAGAAAAAAACATTTGGATTTGGAATCGATCAGAATAGTTGCCATGGCTACGGTGGGATGTGATGGGGAGAGGCTGAAGGGGAAGGGAGCAGACGAGGAGAGGGAAGTGGATTTAAGTTCTCTCACACACACACACACACACACACACACACACACACACGTACATAAACACACAGCATAGAGAAGCAATTGAGTTTGAATGGAGCTTCCCAAGGTCCAGCTTTTAAAATTGCTCGGCTCCTTTGCTTTGCATGCTTCGTACACGTGTTGCTCCTGCATGAATGCACAAAGCGAACATCCCACAACACACTTGTGTTTCATTACGGCCGTGCATGACAACATCGATATGTCATCTGATATTGTTCATTACCCCGGCTGCTGCATTATCCGATTTATGCCTTCCTATGGCAGGCTTCAATACAGCCCAGTGTTATATCATGATTATGAGCGTCCCGGGTGCTGGGATGCTGTCTGCATCTCATTGAGACAGAATGAAGTGGATCAATATACCAGAGGGGGCTGAGTCAGGGGGTCTGCATGTGTGAGTGTGTGTAGACAGACAGCCTTGGGAGATCAGAGTGCCCAACTGCTCGCGGCTTCAAACTGAGTCTCTCTTTCTGTCTCTCACACACACAGATGTTTTTTTCCGCTGCATGCACAAGTGGACTGTTTTTATCTGGTGAAACATTATAATCACACAGTATATCAGCCTCCTTTCTCCCCTTTGTGTTGGTTACAAACTTCATGAAGCCGTATTTCTTCGGTGACGCAGCAGGCAGGCAGGAGTCGGGCTCTCGCTTGCTCTCATTTAAGTGCAGATTTACAAGCTCTGTGCGACAGAAGCTTAGGTGCCTTTCCAGGACGCCTAGTTGGGAGGATGCATCTGTGGTGTCCTGGAAAGTGTAGCAAACAGGCTGCCGGGCTTATGAAATTGAAAAATCTAAGCCCTGTAATAGCTCAGGTGCATTGTTGGTTTGTTCTGAGGAAAGCTTCTCGTTGGAGGGATTGTTATATTACCTTTACACACACATGCATGCACTGCTGTTCCCTCACAATTACACTAATTTAATGCCTCATTCCCCCCTATTAATCCCCAATTCTGTCCACATTTTTATTCTTGCTTCAAATGAAGGGGCTGCCACATGCATCACTCATAACAAAAGGGAGGTTAGATTTATTCTGCATTTGGGGCAGTGTGGGTGGGTGTGGATAGAGGGGGGTGGTGGGGGGGGGTGGGGGGTTCATGCATGGGCATAACCCGGCCCCTGAAGGAAGGCCCCCGCTGCCAGCTGCCAGCCATAATTAAGCAGCCCTGCTGTGTCTATCACTGATTATGTTTGACCTGGCTAATAAGGCGAGTGTGTGCCACCTACATGTGGCAGGAGAGCGCCGCAGCCTCACTGTCCTCCTTTAGACCAGGTTATTAGTCTGATGTATTAGTGAAGACAAAAACTGTGTGTTGCTAAAACATCAGTTGCGTTGATGTCACAGCTCAAGGTATAAGCGGATGAAGCAAAATCAGAGCAAAGGTTTAACTTTTGGATTTTGTTATCCATGATTTTCAGAGTTTTTGACACTTTTTCTGGACAGCGTCTTTAACACAAAAGCCCTTAATCACCTTTATCCATATATTAGTTTTTCACATAATGGTCTTAAGCGAGTAGCTGGGGAACATAGCAGAGCATTTAGGAGCTTAAAATTAGGATACTTCTCTCAGGAGTTGGGGTGGGTGAAAACCAGAGCAACAAACATTGAATTTGGGACTTGAATACGCAACGTTCTCAAGCTTACACAATCAAAACAATCCATGTTGTCAATGTTGTTTTCTTTGTTTCAGCTTCCAAAGCAGCCACATTTGTAATTATTGAAGCAAGCATTAAAGGTGGCCTTACTTTAGACTTGGTTAGTCTCCACTCTCTGATTGAGTCCTTCAAATAAAGTAACATAGATAAAGTAAAAACAGCTGAGGTGATCTTTAAGTAATAACTTTAAAATCACCAAACCGATTTAAGATCACTTAATATCTACACCTAAAACATTTACTCCTACTTCTAAAAGATCACTGTCTTCCCAAATGGCAATCCCAGGGAGGGATGTCCTTTAGTACCCGCCCTCGCCTGCATGTACGGCAACATTGCAGCAATCAGTATAAATTAATAATAAGTGAATCAAAGTGCTTAATTTAACGGAGGCTATGAAAGATTAATACCTGACATTATCCAAGCTGCTGTGCTGTAAGGGGAGCCTCCCACGCCTGAGGTAAACCAATCACATTTCTATGAATATGACATTAGACACATTGATGTGATGTGTTACATCAATGTCAGCCGGAGTCTTGAGTACAGCAAGTCTGGATAGAAAGTCCACTGAGTGTGACTGGTCTATTTCTGTATCTGCCCCCCTTCTCCCTCCCTCCTTCCCTGCGTGGGTCTAGAGGCGAGAGATCAGTTGAGGGTGGAGGATGGCTGGTGTTTGGCCCGAGGGGCCCTTGGACACAGATTCTGTCATTGTCCACAGCTGCCACTCCGCCCCTCCCATACCTCCCTCCACTCTGTGGCCATTCTCACCTTAAGGGCATCCCCTGCTCCCCCGCCTCCCTAATGAAGAGTGACACGCGTCCGGAGGATCTGATCTAGTCTGAAGCCGGGCCCTCGCCTCCTCTGTTTTGTCTCCTATTATTGACTGCGCCGGCTCACACTGAGTCGCGGTGATGAGAGCGCCATATACCCAAGAGGCATCGCTCCCAAATCGGAGGGGGAGCTCAAAGGGCAGAGGCAATTGTATGGAATCATGAGTACCTAATTGTCTTTATTCATGAGCTGTGTGATTGATATTAGAGGAAAATGAGACACTCTAATTGTCCTCTTATATGAAGAATTTCTGACTGGACGCTGGGTGTGTGTGTTGTGCATGCATCTGTGTGACTGTGAGTGTGTGCGCAGTACTGGGTGAGATATCAAAGTGACAACTCCTAAAGGGCATCGATGCAGCGGTCTCCCGACATATCACTTGAAATAATTCACATCGTCCTTTCTGACAGTTTCTTGCCTTTATTGCATCCAGAGAATCCAGACACAGCATTATTATGAAGTGATGGAAACACACGTCTTAGTTTTTCAGGCGAGCACCTGCTCTGATTTGCTAATGGCCTGTGTTCACATACAGTGGCTATTCAGGCCCCGAAAGGACTTTAATGCTAACCTAACGCGGTGGTGAAGTAGTGACTACACAATAGAGTCTTCTCCTTCGGTTTCAAGATTGTTCAAATATTGTTTTTGTGTGACAGCAGCATACTGAAGCTTTATGATATTACACAGAGTGAAACATTACCACCCAAGCCTCCATGTTTCTTTACGTCTGCACCACTCATCATTTCAAATACAGTTCAATGGTTTTGCACTGATCCTACATCACAACGTCATCAAACTCCGTCTCTTATAGCAGGAGTTACAGAGCCTACTTTGCATTTAGGAAGTGATGTTTAGCCACAGGTTGAATCAACATTGGGTTTAAATGCTGACCTGAAGTGTACCTAAAAGCAGTTGAGGTAATTGGGTTGATGCTTCAATTAAATCGTTGAGCGCTTCTCCACCAATCACGTGTTCTCCCAGAGCTAAACGGAAAATCAGAGTGTCCCGGTAATAGGTGCGGTGTTATTCTGCGTGTCCCTCCCTACCAACCTATATGCTCCTCATGAGGCATCCTGCCGAACCCTAATTGGAACCCATGAGGGAAAACACCTTGACTGGCTCAGGTAAGCGTAAACTAATGTGTGAGCGTGTGTGTTTATGTGGGCCAACGTGCACACACCTACAAATGAAATGGGAAAGTAAGGTGTGTATGTTCATGCATGTATGCGTGAGTGTGTGTGTATGTGCACCCACCAGTGTAATGTGATAAGCTCCAGCAAAGCACATACCTGATGCCATTAAATGCAATTTCCCCTGTGTGTCAGCTGAGCCATTTGTCAGCTGCTAACACTGCACGCTTTATTAAAAACCTCATCCGCTTCAATTAACTGCGCCTGCAAAGCAGTTTAACTCCACTCTAATCCTGTAAAGATGTTTAAACAGGCTGTGCGTACAGTAGGTACATCATTTCAAACCCTGTCAGTAAGTTGTTTTTTATCTCGCACCTTCAACACTTAAAGTTGGGGTTAGCTCAGGAGGGACTGGGTTTAGTGTGAGTGCGCACATTTTAAAGAGGTTGGAAGTCTCTAAGGTCCAGTGACAGAGTTCTGGCAGGGCATTACCCTTACTGTACACATGCACACTTTGCTTTTACAGGACTTTCCTTCCCCTGCTATAACAATTCAAGCACACTTCCTTTTGAGAAATTGAAATTTAAAAGGCCTTAACTGTAAAATCAGGCTTTAATTTGGTGCAGTAGCCCACAGCTGTGTCCCTCTATGGTTTGTCTATTTGCTTAACTGGGTTTGGACTGACAGGTCCTGACCAAAGTTAGGTCATTTTTACCAAAGAAAACACTTTGATAATGAAATAAAATCATTCACTTTGAGGCTTTGAACTGTACTTTCCCCTTCTATACTTTCTGTTGTTGTTGTGTTTCTCTTGCTTATTGCTTATTATCTTTTTTGTATGTCTAGCTTATATACACAAAAGAAATGAAGGTGTGTATTAGGCCCATGCACTTTACAAGGTGTGCTTCCCTTTGTTCTTTCTTGTTCTGACTTTTCCATCCTAGAGTTGCTCTTTTAGTGTGCAGTGAAGCAGCTGCAGATACCTGTTGAGTTTGGTTACTGCTAAATGTGTTAGTCTTAACCATTTCCGCTTAAATCAAAGTGTCTGCAAAACCCTCAGTTTCATTTCAATTTCAAAAACTCAAGACACACTCACACAAGAAATGAGAGCAACTGTGTAAGGGAAGAATTAAGAGCTTTGCCCAAAGGACAGAACAAAGTCCAGAGGTGTAAAAAGGGGCTGCAAACAGAAAGCCACATGAGCAACACAGAAGAGGCTCAAAGACAAATGTCAGAAGGAACAAGGGGAAGTGGCAGGTGTATATATCAGGGAGCTGATAAGGGGCATGAAGGTCAGGTGTGTTGGCAGGTGAGGATTAGGTAATTAGGGGTTGGAGGGAAAAGGGAGGGCAACTGCTGAGAGGAAGGGCCTAAGCTTCCTCCTCAACCGGTCACTGTTTACAGTCCGATTCATAACAATGGAGTTGAAGTTGAGAGATTACCTCAGTGACCACATTTGTTATGTTTAATGCACATAAATCTTTAACAAATATTCAAATTCAAAGCTGAATCATTAGCCAATAGTTGATAGGATCTGAGAATGCACTTTGGGAATTAAGATCCGCCTCTTTTCGTCGCCACACAAACCGTTTACTGCTCAATAGTGATTTGTCAATACTACTCAACCTATGACAGACAACAAAAAGAAACCAAAGTCTTGATATCTCTTGAAGGAAAACATGCAACCAGTGAAATATTCCCTTCACAACCCATACCCAATGTTTAATTAAATTACATTTAACCGTCTCCTCGATTCATTTGAACCCTAAACTCTTATTCTCCACTGGTCCCCTGAAGAACAAAGGAGGGAACAAATTAAACGACAACAAATGGACTGAGTCTCAGCAAGTCAAACTGCTTCCCACAAGGATAACACTCAAGGCCTTCGGCTTTCTTCCACTCTCTCCTGCACACACACACCCTCTTTCTCACACACATGGTCATGCCAGCAGGGAGGTGGTGGTTAGCATGGTGCTGTCACCTAGGGGATCCTGGGTGGGGTTTGCAGGAAAGGGAGAGGTGTAAATTGGGTGAGCGCTTGGTGTGGAGCGTTGTGAGGGAAGGCTTGCTCCTCTCCCTTTTGATGCTTTGTCACTCACACACCCGAGAGATACAGGTGGGGGGTGAGGTGAGAATGCAGAGGGGGAAAAGCAGTTTGGCTTTCATTTCTGCTTTATATTGTGTTTATGTGAGGGCTGTTGGATCCATGGTGTCTTTCACGGCTCTTCTGTAACCCCTGGGCTTACTATCCTTGTTTTCAAATGCACTATGAAACATTTCAAAGGTGCAACAGAGAGTAAGGGTGTAAAATTCCAAAGACGACACTTGGGATTGTGTTGACCACGAGTAAACCGGTTTACCACATAATTTCATATCTATCAACTTGACGTTGATGAAATTTGAAAGTGTAATCAGTGAAACGAAAGCTAAAGGCGAGCAGGTGTGACTTGCCTTTGATCATAACGGAGACCAATTGCAATTAGACCCAAAATGGCTTGACGGAGGTATCAGGGGGCTGCTTGCAGATTATGTATTTTTAATCAGAGTTGTTAGCATCTGTGATGGATGCCCATTTTACTCACACCAGCCTCTGATGGCATACGTCATGTTTGCTAGCTGTGAATTACCTCGGTGTGTATGCTGTCCATTAACTGCATGAGAGGGTGCACATCCCCCATCATGTCGCCCACCGTCTCTCCCGGAGCATGCCGAGCTTCGGAGGGGAACTTGTTACTGAGGTTCCTCGTCCTCCTCAGGCCAGTCCTGTTCCTGCACACATTCAGCAAGATTTGAAACATAAGAGGTAATTTCCCCCTTTTTAATTCATGCTTTCCATTCTTTTAAGTTACTGGCTACAGTACAAACCATTATAGTAGATACAATCTGATAACGATAAGCATACCTTGGTACGAACGCACTTCGGTGCTAACGAATATCTGGACTGGTTATGTGACTGGTCAATACTACTCAGACTACGAACGGTAAACAGAGCAGGCAATATCTGGCAATGCATCAAGTGCTGCATGGGTGGGCCTGACGGAGATGGGATAATAACACTGTAAAGAACAACGTATGGCATAGAAACTGTTCATATACACATCAACATTTGATCCACTGTTGATACAAGATTATTTAGTGGGCTTCAGCATCTTCAGGAGAGTCAGGATGGCAGCTGCTTCAACAGGATTTGAGATTCTTTTGAGAGACACCCGAAGAAAATATCCTCATTAAAGCACGACTTACTACAGTTTACGCAGCATAAATATTCCATATTTACAAAGACTAAAGGCTGTGTTTGTCAGTGTGTGAGTGTGTGTTTGTGTGTGTGTGTTTGTGTGTGTGTGTGGCCCCTAACTCGACCATGTGCTAACCCCACACAGCTGCAGAGTCCCCTTGAGGGTTTGTCGCACAGGCAACAGAGGAAGGGCGGAGGAGAGAGAGGGGGGTGGGGGGGGGGCATGGAGCGAACACTCTCATTTCCATGCGGCACTGTTCTGGCAAAGACATTGTACACTGCTGTGGATGTGCGTCTCTTGTGCTATTGCTCAATCTTTTTAGGCCTGTCAGTTAGGGTTTTCATCAGACTACTCTCTGGGCGCCGGGCGGGAGAGCTGATTGTGTACTTCAGTGTGGCAAATTTGTTCTGTGTGTTAATGCGATGTATACAGGAGGTGGAGAAAGGCGCTCTTCTGGGGGGAATTAAATCCGATTGTTTGCTTTATCTCGAATATGCATTGTAATTAAGTCTTGAATCCTGCATGAAGAGGTTTGTTTGCTTCATGCAACCTAACCAACTCTTCTGTGGGGCTGAAAAACTGTAATGGAGAAACCGAGGAGTCTCAGGTTCCTCAAATATCCCTGTCAATCAAACGCCGTTTCCTCTGAGTGCGTTTTCTATCTGTCAAGGGTCATAGGGAGTGAGGATGAGACCCATTCCCTCCCTCCCCCCCCAGCTCCCCCATCTCCTCCATCCCCATCCCTCCCTCCTCTCCCGCTCCTTAGAGGTGTATCTCTACCTTGTGCATCACGTCTGGGCATGACCTGTTGCTAGGTAACCCTGGGTCACAGCTGCACACTATGGCAGACCCTTTTTTTTATTTATCAGTGAGTTATGTGGGAGACGGGGGCTGTAATTTATTAGTTTGATATTGGGCAGGCAGCGCAAGTTTGGGATTGTAAAAAGAGGAGACGGCCTATAGCTCATCAAAATGCTCATTCTGATCCCAGGCCTCGCTCCGCTGAAGAGATTCACAACAGAGGGGATCACAACATTATAAATTCATCTGCTTTTTACTAAGAAAATCAAGCATCTCCAACAACAAAGCCAATGGTAATGCACTTTCCATGCTGGTAATTGAACAGATGTGGTCAGAGCTTAGAGGACCGAGGAAAAGAAATTCATCTCAGTTCTGTTTGTGACTGATTCATGTCCAAGGATGAAGTGGCTGCAGACAAATAGTGTTATCAAGCTTTGTAGTGGCATGACAATGTTCACCCTGTAATGCAAATTTATGCAAAACCTGCATTACACTGATTGAGTTAACCAAATCAAGGCTCATTTTACAGCAAAATATGATACATGTGTGGTCTGTGATGGATGGTTTACTGACTTTCTAGTGCAAAGTTTGTTGATCAGATTAATATCATCCATTAAATATGAACCGACAGCCAGAAGATGATTAGCCTAGCTTAGCATAAAGCAAGAAACAGGTTAAGATAGCTTTGTAAGCTAACAGGGTTAGCCTGCAAAATCCTCTAAAGCTCACTAATGCTGCATGTCTACTGCACAGGACTCAACTTGACAGTGACCTGGTACAAGGTGGAGTTCAAACTCTGCAGACCACTGATTGATCACAAAGAATTGTCCCTATTCTGGCAAGGCACATCTTTTACAATCCCTCCACATATTTTTCTTGTCTCATGTATATTTGTTTTTAAATGGCAGCCCCCCCAAAACCATGCTGTACACAACTGATAAAGGTTGGACGAGACTACAGCAATAAACTGAAAATCTGCACCTACACTGAAGTGCAGAAGGGAAAAGCTTGAACAAAAAGTGAATCCAGTCGCGTTGAGTGGTAGAAATAAGACATAACAGACCACGTTATTGCTCAACCAGACCCTTTCTCTGCTCCCAAACATAACATAGTGAGGCACAAAATCCCCAGTGAGGAAGAGAGAAAAGCTCAGACTCCTACTTTAGTCTTGGAGGGTAAAAAGACTTTGTCATACGTACATATCGTATCTGAAATATCTTTGTATTTAAAACTATTTCTCTGGAAGAACCAGATCTTATTGTATCCTTTCTCACATTAATTCATAGTGACACTTTATCAGAAACCCAAAAACGAGGCTGGCAAATGTTGGGACAGACTGCTGCCATCTGAAAGTTCTGACAGTTTTTGCAGCACTTCAGCGTGATATTAATTTGTGATGCATCTGCTGCTCGAGCCGGAGCCACAGATCCACCTCGCTGTCCTGAGCAGAGCCCCCCCCGCCCACAACAACGCTTCCTGTTCCTCTTCCTAATGTGTGTGTGATGAATATTTCTCAGATGCTTCCTTTAGGCCATATCTGATCAAAACAAATGCACCTGCACTTTTTCCTCCCCCTTCCCACACTTCTTGCTACTGCGACTCCCCCAGGACGGCTAAAAAATTGACTCCCTGGCTTCCTCCACCAGGCAATTACGTGCCATCTGTTCCCATCTTGGTTGTTCCAGCTCGTTTTGTTTCTGCGATTGTTCGTCTAATATCATAGGCCTGAAAGTGTTAGAGAGGAAGGGTGGAGGTGCTGGTGAAGGGGAGGGGGGGGCACCAAAATGAGGAGTGGCATGAGGAGGAATTAATCGAATCTAACAGCAGAACCAGATCTTCCCCTCTGAAAGGAGATAGTCCCAAAAGAATGAGGACCATTACCATATTCATCACCTAATATTGCCTGCTGTATGCAAAGTGGGAGAGACTGGGCAATATGACTTCCTTGACCGCCTTTCTTTTTCCATCTGTTAACGCTTCTTTCTTTAATTGTTTGTTTGCAACAAGTCGTACCTGCTGCCTTTTGTTTGGGAGGGGTAATAACAACCCATTAACTCCCCTGTCACACATCCCACTGATATTTATATATATGGTGCCACGCGGAATCACATTACCGTGGTGTTACAGTAACTATTGGGCCCATTACTCTCTGCCTCACACACACGGGCTGGAATTTAATTGCAGGGATGTTGCAGCGGAGGCGAGCAGCTGCATTGGAGACTTTTAACAGTGATATCAATAACGGTGCGCTACCTTTAGGCCCATATAATTTCCCGTCTCTCCTGACAGAGCGGCAGATAGAAATAATCAGTCACAACACCAGCCAGGCCGCCTGTAGGACCTCGTGTGACATCCAGCAACAGTGATGGCTCGGGACCCATCTGTGTCCAGGGGGCAGCGCTCAGTGTGTGTGTGTGTGTGTGTGTGTGAGGGTAATTGGTGAGAAGATGCTGGATCCTATAAGAACAGGACATCTGTTACACTGCTTAAAGGCTTACACCACTTGATCAGCGGCCCGTATATGTGAGTTATAAACAACAAGTGGAGGGATATTTTTTGGTGACAAAGTAGAGTTTTTGCTTAGTAAAACATTGTGGTTATAAAAGTGACATTGTGTTGGGGGATGAAATGTATTTCCAAAGACATGCAAAAGATAAATCAATTCAAAGCTTCAATTTTGAATGAGTGGAATTATCACCATGTGAAGATAAAGGTGAGATTGGGATCCTCCTGAACTACACCTGAGAGTCAGCAATTTTGGTAATGATGAATTTACTTTTTGAATAAGCACCTTTATATGACTTACATAAAGGAAGTTATTTCTCTCATCACTTAACATAAACAAATATCAAAATTGAGTCTTTTTTTTACCCCTGCCTTAGTGTAGACGGAGGACTTCGCTATGCGTCTGCTCTCCCTCTGTGTCCATTAAATAAGGTAGATGGATTGCATCGTTATAACTAAGGAGACTCATTATTTATTCACTTAATGTCTTGTTTAAAGCACATTTGGTTTGAGAGAACACAACACATCTACTGTACCGGTCGCTCTCTTTCTGAAGCTTTGTGTTTGCTGACATCCAGTGGATAACTGGTGAAACGAGGATGACGTTGGTCAAACAACCCTACGTGTCAAAGAGTCTGCTTTACTTAGAATAATACAAGTAATATACGTAGGAATACGAGTTATAATTTAGTAATGATTCAATATTCATTCATTTGATTAATTCAATTAAATGTGGTATCACTTTTTCTATTTCTGAATGGATTCTTTGTATGTGAAGCTCTTAAATGCTACTTTTAGATCCTTATTTAAAAGCTGAAGGTTACACTGGAAATATTGCCAGACTCCATTTTTCAAATTAAATACTTTTACGGTTAACCTCTGAATATTTCTCTCAAGGCCAAATCTCCAAATAACAAAAGTGCCATCACCCCAAATCAACAACTACACTATCAATATGCGGAAGAGGTCAGTTGAGTTAAACCCAAAATGACAAATAATCCATGAACAGGGGGAGGGAGGGAAGTGAGGTGAGATGGGGGAGTGACAGAGAGGTGGAGGGAGGAAGAGGTGTAGGCGCCAGGACAGAGCCGAGGGAGCAGCAGAGGGAGGAGCACACCTGGACTTCAGGTAGGACATCTTTCTGTTTAATGCTTCTTAATCGTATAAGCACCTGTTTATTAAACTGGCATTTTGCATTTAGATATCTGAATTAAAGCCAACGTGTAACTTATGGTATTTTGTTATTTTGTTGTAAATAAAAAGGCAGTTTTCTGCTGACAGCCTTCTTAGTTTTAACCGACTGAAGTGCGTTTGATCGAATTAAAAAGAGCTCCCTACCTGTGAGCTTTATGCTCCACAAGTTGCATTGAATGGCTCCATTGTTTAGTTTGTATGCGCTGGAATGCTCCTGCACGTCCTGCATAATCCTCTCAATTATGAATGCTATCATTTATTCTATAGTCTCAGCACCTTAGCGGAGGGCGCCCGGTAGCTTAGCAACTAGTGCCTCTCATTCATCATTAAAGTGGGGTAACATGAGTAGACCCGGTGGCCTGCCTCCAGGAGAGTGACCGGGATTTGTTACTGACACATAAACTGCATTTTCCCTCATCCAACGAAGACTGATGACTCTGTACCTGATTGTGCGTCAGTTCTGACATTGAGATTTTACTCAAAATGATGTTTTCTTGTTCTAAATTCATCCTTTTAGTTATTCTTTATCTGAAATTTCAACCATCCTCCCCTGCCTTTAACAAATGTCCCCCACAGATAACATCTGAAACATCGTGTTTAAAACATGGGAACAGATTTTATCCATTGACACTGTAAGGTCACATGTTTCCAGGGGGACTTTATTGTGAGCATGCAGAAGTAAACTGACACCTCACCCTTTCATCCTTGCAAAGGCCGTGTTATTTTGCTCCAGAGGGGAAAAAGGGCTCTATATCTAGGTCTGTTAGCATATATACGCTGATACCCACGATTTCCAACTCAGAATATGATCTGTTTTGCACGGTCAGAAAGACTCAGTAGGAAAAAAAAAGAAGGACTGACCCCTGTCCTGGCAGTGTCTCACATACTTGCTGCTGGTGGAGACAGACAGAGTTCAGTTTCAGTCCCTTCAGCAGATAAGCGCTGCTGTTTCCACAAGATGTGACAATGAGGGTCTGTGCTGCATTCGGAAGCAACTATTCCAGACGGTTTAAGGTTTCACGATGAGTGCCATTAAGTGACTTGACTCACAAGTCCCTCTGCTTCACAGGCATGCATTGGCTATTTAGGGATCATATAATGTCAGAAATAGCTTTATACACTGAGGAAATATCACATGTATTTAATCAAGTGAAGCATGACTCACTGAGGGCTTTTCTGTTGTAGCGATAAGAGGTCCGAACACAACACTGACCTCAGGAACAGGACAGTGGTTACCTGAGAGCTCTTTACAGCATTGTTTGAAACTGAATATATTGTTGGAGGGATAAAGTTGCAACGGAAGGGAACATGTGTCCCAGTTTTAAAACATCAACAGAAATGTGCACTAGACCTCAGGGTATACTGGATACAACAGGTACGTCAGATAGATCAGGATTTAAGACTGAAGAGCGCAAAACTTCACAGGATGATTGTGATAGGAAACTCTTTTGTTGTGGAGTTTAACAAATATATAATACATTTTCTCTTGCACTTTTTCTTTGTCTCAACAGCGACATAAAAAAAAGTAGTGAACAATTGACAAGAGGGTTATTGGAATCTACTGTTCACGATGTTAATGCGGTCTCACTCGGAGAGGAGAGCCCGCCTTGGGTTCACAGCCCTGCTCACACACAGCACTCCAAAGCAGAGAGATGTGACCTCCCCTTCTCCCCTCACTTTTACCCCAAGGGAGTCCATCTTCACAGCTATATCTCTTACTTCACCACCTCCCTGGGTGACTCAAGCTCTTGCCAGCCTGGAGCAAGGAGAACAAGAACTTCAGAGCCTCAGGGAGCGACAGCAGGTCGAAGTGGAGGCGGTGAACCGCGAGTTGGACAATGCTGCGATTGAAGCTCACAGAGAGGAGCGTCGCCTTCTTGAAAAGATTGAGCAGGACCACAGAGAGGCCCAGCGACACCTCAGCCAGGTGAAGAGGGAAAACGCTGCAGCAGTGAGAGTGGTGCAGTCACTTGTGGACCAGCAGCTCAGAAAGGTTGGACAACTGAAGGAGCAGATACAAAGATGGGGCAGTACTGCTGGTGGATCCAACAAAAATCAGCTCCAAAGAGGAGTGGCAGAGCTCACCCAACCTTGGGAGATCTCTCTAACAATGAAAAGGGTCAGCTTCTTACCAAGCACAGGGTCCAAGGCCTTAAGCTTAGGGGAAGTTGATGTTCGAGAGCAAGGTATGGTCTACCCAATTGGTGTCTGTGGTGTCCAAGGACAGAAGTGTGCCCTGCACTCAGGGGATGCAGCATTTTCAAACATAACCCCATTTGAAATTCGAAAGGAACCCCAACCAAACAGAGCCGGGCAAAGGAAGAGTCCAGAGGAGAGCAATAAGGCAAACATGCGTGTTGTCCGGAAACTACGTCTATCGAGCTCTACAGAGAATGAGGAGGATCTCAAATCACCCACCTTGAAGTCCCCCGTACCAAGACGTCGTGGTGCATCTGAGTCGTCCCAAGATGAGGAAGTAGAGTCTCTGTGTTCAGACACACAGGGGCAAGACCTTTTCCTCGCTATCCCAACGGTCTCCAGTCAAGGAGAATCTGAAGGTGATGAATTTGACGGGAGACAAAATGGATCAAAGAGGCGCGCCACGCTGAAGGGTAAGAAGAGGCAAAAAGCGCTTGTCTTGGTCCCATGTGAAGAACTGTCCTGCCCTCCAGAAGAGGCAAAAAGCAGCTATGCAGCAATATCTCCAAAGACTATTCTCAAAGCTTCCCCCTCAAGGTACAGTCTTGTAGACCATCCACTGTCAAAAGGCATCATACCCAAGAAAAAGACATCAAATCAATCTTCAATGGACAGTGGAAGTCCTCCGTCTCCAGTGGACAGTGAGGACTCGTCCTACACCTATACTGTGAATACTCCACCCAATGAATCCCTCAACCTAGAGGTCTGCCGCTCACTGGCCACCACTGACCTCTCGGGTAAACTTCACACTTTGATTAAAGGTGACAAAGGTGAGCGTGGAGGAGCCAGGAAGGTTACCAGAATGCGTCTCGCCTCTGAACCTGCCACTCAGGAAGAAGGCCAAGGAAATGACAATGAATCTGAGAGGAATAACATTATTTCTGAAGAACAACGATCAAGATCGCAGACCCGTGTTACACAGGGTTCAAGTTTAAACAGCGTGAGCAGATCTCTCTCCATGTCAGCTATTGAAGGAGACAAATTACACCTCGAAAAGGAACCACAGCAATACAACAATGAGAAGACAGAGAGTGGTGGGCCAGGTTTGGGGGAACTGGAGGAAGAGGGCGGTTCAACTGCGCTGGACTCAGCCTATCTGGTGAAACAGTTTGGAAAACAAGGATCAGGTCGCACTGACTTCAACCTTCCAAGCGGCGTCTATACAACCATCAAGGGGCAACTATTTGTGGTGGATTGTGGAAACGCCCGCATTCAGGTGACCGATCTCCAGAAGAATGTCGTACAGCAAGTGTCTCCTTCAGGATCGGAAAGGTCTTCCCGCATCTGCAACTACTTTGACGTGGCTGTGAACTCGAAAGGCCTCATCGCCCTGACCTGTGCGGCTGAACGAGCCGTGCTGGTCTTCAGCCGCCATGGACGCCTTCTGCAAACGTTTGGAGGCACATTGATTGGTTCTGCCAACGAAGAGCTCGATGCTCCCAGAGGGGTGACAGTTACCCGCCAAGATGAGTTCTTGGTCGCTGACCTAAAGCGTGGCACCCTTACTTCCCTAAAGCTGGACCCCAAAACAGGGGCCAGGTTGGAGCGCACGGTGGTGACCGGGTTCCACAGACCCTACCTAGTGGCAGCCTGCCTCACCACTGGGCTCATGGCAGTATCGGAAAGAGGAAATGAGACTGGACGCGTCCCATGCATCCGGGTCCTGGAGCCTGGCTGGAACACTATTCGGATCCTAGGGGTGTGCTCTGGCTTGGGGCCTGTTCTGACCTGCCCTTGGGGTCTCTGTATTGACAATGATGGGGATGTGTTGGTGGCAGACTGGGGGAAGCAGCACCACCGTGTTCTCATCTTCCCAGCCACAGGTGTTGGCTGGCCTCTGGTGAATGACAGCCTCAGTAGCCCTAGGGGCCTGGCGCTGCTCCCCGATGGCCACATGGTCGTGTCGGACAGCATGAATCATTGCATCAAGATCTACCAGTACAAGTGAACCCCGGTGGACGACAAACAAAGAGATAGAAACATGGATAGAGTTAGGACTATATATTACATCTAATATATATTATCATTGAGAATTTATAATGTGAGTTTCTTTGAGTATTATTTACAAACTCTACCTCTAATCTACTTTAATTTGATGTAACCATGTTTGATGAGAGTTAAATTGGGGATTGAACTTCATAATCAATATATTATTTAGAATTATAGACAATTAGTACAAATGATATGTATGTATCTCAGTAGAGAAAATAAAAATGCATGCTTTAAATTTCCCTTGAGTGTTTATAAATAATATATCCCATAATGCTGTTTGCCTGAACGATATACAATGACATTTCGTGAATTATGCCCATATGGCAAACGCTGGCTTACACTTGGGAGGGGCTTGATGATTTTCTCTGTCTGTAAAACATTAAACTTTGGTTTGAATCTAACTTTGCATGATCCTGTTGTCACTTGTCCAACACTTTAGCTCTTGGGAATTTCTCTGTGGCCATGTTTTCCGCAAAACACCTGTATTTCCCGAAAGGTCTGTCATCTAGGGAACATGGGGCTGATCAAAGAACAAAGATATCCGCAAATGAGTAATGGCCCCATTTTGCAACAACTAAAATTCTGACACAGCCTATGTAAACACACCCACACACACCCCCTCACACACACATTGCAGTATAAAGTGCAGGTTCAGTTTTCTGCACAGTTGCACCTCTTCTGCGCAGTGAAACTTCACATCCAAGGACTTCATCAGGACCGCTCAGCATGGAGCTGTTCACCAAAACTCTGTTTCTGTGCCTAGCATTCGCCCTTACTAATGGAGCACCTGCGTGAGTACTAACACACTCTAATGTACAAGTATTGAAATGAGCGACACTCATTCGGTCATGATGTGCTAGTTTTAAAACTGATTCAGGTTCACGTTTAAGAGGTAGAAAATAATATAATGCAAATCAATACAGAAATCCAGTTCATGGGTCCTGCTTCAGAGGCCACTGAGTTACATATGTAACTAATGTTTTCTGTGTTTTCCCAGTAGGACCAGTGCAGTGAAAAGTCATTGTTCATCCATTTCATAACTGTGTTTGTCCTCACTCAAAGTCCACCGTTTGGATCAATTGATCAAATACAAAAGTGCATAGTCATGGTATTACTATGGCGGTGTGTCACTGATTGACCCCCTTCAACATGACTCAAGGATTTTTGGAAATGAAATGTGATGTGGTGGAAATTAAGGATCTATTTTACTATCCACAGGCCGCCACCTGATGCAGCAGTAGACGGTGGGTTTGATAAAAATATGTATTACAATCACATACGACAGACATATGTTGCTCTAATGCTTACAAGAGATATTATGTCCATGTTTAGATCCTTCTCTCCCAGACCGCTGTGATGGGAGTGAGTTTGATGCCATTACTCCTGATGAGAAAGGGAACACTTTCTTCTTCAAAGGTGCGGAGCATTTCTTATAAGGAATGATGGATGGGATTCACTTGTCTCATTTTAAAAGGATGATTTCCCTTCAGGAAGCCACTTGTGGAAGGGCTTTCATGGTCCAGCTCAGCTGTCCAATGAGTCCTTTAAGGAGCTTGACGACATCCATAACATCGGCCATGTCGATGCTGCCTTCCGCATGCACAACGCAGAGAACCCAGACGACCACGACCACATCTATTTCTTCCTGGTACGATCCGCGGACACTTGTGATGTGGTTTTGTAAAAAAGAAAATCTGAGCCAGTGCTATATTTAAACCTTTTCTGATGTTATCTCTAGGATGACAAGGTGTTCAGGTATTATGACCATGCTCTGGAAGAAGGGTATCCGAAAGAGATACAGCAAGACTTCCCAGGAGTCCCCTCTCATCTGGACGCTGCTGTTGAGTGTCCCAAAGGAGAGTGCATGGCCGACTCGGTTCTGTTCTTCAAGGGTGAGTTGGCAATCGTTGTAGAAATATTCATCTCACTGAATGGAGACTGAGACAAAACTGTGCTTCTCTCAGCAAGATAAAGATAATGCTGCTCCCTAGTGGAGGAAAGCAGCTGTACTGGGAATACAATTAGTCATAAAGCCCGACCTTCCTCAATCAAAAACAGGTCATGAGGTCATCTGTAAAAAGACGGCTTTTCCTAACGCTCCATAGTAAATATGACAGGGGCAAAAGAAGAAGTCTCGAAACACCTAGATTTTCCTACAGGGATCAATAAAGGTTCATCTTATCTTATAATATGAAGAGGGTAATGACAACTAGGACTATTCGTGTCCCGTGTCCCGTGTAGAACTACGTCCACCCATTTATTTACAAGTACGTAAGTTACGTACATGACCTAGTCCTAGAAGTTAAGGCATATTAATCCATGTTGCATGTTAGTTAAATGCGCTGTGCTTTAATTAGACCTTTTTTTAACCATAGAGAAGATTGAAAGTAATGCTAATTTCCCCCACAGGACAGGACGTTCATGTTTATGACATTGCAACAAAGACAGTGAAGACCAAGACATGGTCCCATCTGCCCGTCTGCACCTCTGCTCTGCGCTGGCTGGAGCACTACTACTGTTTCCACGGACACAACTTCACCAAGTTCCACCCGGTGTCCGGAATGGTGAGCGATGCTTACCCAAAGGACGCCCGCAGATACTTCATGAAGTGCCCCAACTTCGGTGAGTTCGTCCAGAAATAAGAATGAAGTTTGACTCAAATGATTGAGTTGTAAGGAAGAGAAACAGATGTATTTTGGGGTAAATGTGTAATCTCTGAATGTGACTGCAGGTCATGGCGGTAACTACAGTGTCCTGAAATGCAGCAATGTCAAAATAGATGCCATCACCACAGATGATGCGGGAAAAAGTTACTTCTTTGCAGGTAAAGTAAAAAATAATAACTCGTTTTCTTGAGCTATTCGTCCTAATTTGTTCTGAAACTGAAATGTATTTTGTACTCACTTTAGGCCTCATCTACATGCGTCTGGACACCAGCCGTGACGGCCTCCACGCCTTCCCCATCACCAGGTCCTGGAAGGAGGTGACCAGCGGGGTGGATGCTGTCTTTTCCTACACTGACAAAATGTACTTGATTAAGGTAGGCTTTACAGTAACAAACAAAAACCCACTTATGTGTTCAAATGAATACCGATACAACCTGTTCTCCCAAAAATATGCAGGGTGATCAGGTGTACATCTATAAAGCTGCTGCTCACTACACCCTGATTGAAGGCTACCCTAAAACCCTGAAGGAGGAACTCGGCATTGAAGGACACGTAGACGCTGCTTTTGTTTGTCCTGATGCTCACGCAGTTCATCTTATCCAAGGTGAGGTTACTAAAGGCTTATTTATAATTCATTCGTGGGATAAAAGTGTTCTGCTTGACACCTAAAATATGTTCTTCCAACAGGAGGTATAATTCGTGCGGTCGACCTAACCGCCACACCCAGGGCCGTGACCCGGACGATGCCCATGTCTCTGTCCAACATTGATGCTGCTATGTGCAGTGCAGAGGGGATACATGTGTTCAAAGGTCCTACTTATTACCAGTACCAAAGCGCCATGATACTGGCTGTGAGCAGAATCGCCCCTGAGCCTCACAACGTTACCAAAGCAATGATGGGATGTGAGGAATAGGATGAAAGATCATTTACTACTACGCACACAAGAAAATAAATGGCCTCTATGGATAAGAAGTCTTCCTCACATGATGAATAAAATGTGGAAACTACATCCTGCAGTGTCATTATTCTATATAAGTGGTTTGTATGCCACTATTTATGGTTTCTTTATAATAGAAAAGAACATGTATTATTGGTTTGATGTTTTCAAGTTACATTTGTGAGAATGAGACTTATAAAATACAATAATGAGGAATAAAATCCGAAGCAAAAGTTTAAAGTAATGATGGAGTTTGGCCACAAGAGGCCCTACTGTACAAATGAATGTGTTACACCAGAAATACCGAGCGGATCATATTCAAACCGAGCTGATGCAGACTCTATGTATGAGCAGGATCAGGTCTTTTTGCACACATCCCAATTGGAAGTTTTACCTAAATAGTCTGAACTCCCTTAACATCTCTAAATACTCACAATACTGTACAATATACTACAAGATTCAGCCACAATGTTTGGCATCTCCAAATGAAAGGGAGTGGCTGTTCCTCTCCTGGGTTTCAATGATTACCATCAACAAGCTGCAGGTGTGCTAACCGCTCTGCAGGCAGGTGTGAAGCTCCACAGCCTGGCCTCAATCAGGAGAACTTGCTCGTGGACCAAGTGTTGTTTTTACAATAAAGAGGCCGGATCATAACAATAAACTCAACAGAGGCATGTTAACTTCAACTTTAAGGTTAAAAGCAGAAGTGCAAACATAAAAAGCTTCATAATGGGAAAATGTGTCCAGCTGAGCAGCATCACAATCACACACAGATCTGCTCCTATTTTTGTTAAGATTTCTTGACTTTTTCCCATGTGTTATTATTCTGACTAATAGTATAAATGTTTGTATTTATTATTGTTACATGTTTAATTATTATCATTATTTACATATACGTTTAGCTTTTAACGGATATCATCTGCTTGTATTTGTGTTGGGTGTTCAAATTTAAGTTCATGTCCATTTTTTCCGTCTCCATAACATCAAAGTGAGTTTTCAATTTCCACTCGACAAAAGTCAAAACGTTAATGGCCAAAATGTCTTAAAACAGTAGTAATTCGAGTCGCCGTTATCACGATATACTGTATTTTGCGTACTGTCCATCATGCCCACATCAGTTCATATAGTCACGTAGGCAACAGCCTGCAGTCCAGAGGTGGGGACGGCATTAGCAGGCATTCAAGGCCCTTTCACTCTCTGGAGAGGGTTTTGTTCAGCCAAAATCCCTGGGACTTTCAGCTCGCATAAAGGAAGTGCTGGCCTCAGCACAGCTTAATGGGCGAGGCCATGAGGACACAGCACACACACACACACACACACACACACACACACCCACACTCGCACCGGAACACAAATTCATGTGCACATAGAAACACCACCGCAGATACACACATGCATAGCAGACAATACGGACTGGTTCCATGGCACACACACAGCTGCCAGCTATCGAGTAATACTAATGACTGAAGCTTAGATATTAAACATTGTTTTCTTTTGTTCAATTTCTGATCCAAACATTCAACTCCAATGTCTGATTTAGATTCTGTAACTTCTCGGGGGGAAAAGTAGAGATGGCAGGTAAGTGGCATTACAGGAAAGGCCAAAAGGTCACCGAAATGATTTGTCCCTGGGGAACATCTAAGGAACATGTCCCAATCCAGCTAGTAGTATCTTTATTCCAGGTGGAACTAATGTTGAACAAACCACACTGTCATAGGAATAACGCGCTAGTTCAAACTGCATTTCACCCAGCACTAATAAACGTTCAGAGCAATTGTTCTGGAAATAATATTCCATGGTATAAAATCGAGAACATTGAGGAGTACAGTGTTAGTGAGTCCTGTGTAAAACTGATTTTGTCTACTGCTTAACCTCCGTACGTAACTGAATATACTTCATGTAGCTATGGTTATCATGACACTTTCCTGAACATAACTTTGTAGTTTTGTTGTTTAAACACGTCATTAAATTAACCACGTGTTTAAAACTTCAACCGCGTGTCCGTAGTTTTGTTTGTATTCACAACGCCAACTACTCGTTGTAATATACAAATGCTCGTACACTTGTGACATATTGTGAAGGAGATCTGTGCTTATATGCAAAAAACACAAAAATGTACAACGACCTTAAAGCGCATTTCAATGACAACTTGTTGAATAAACTCCCAGACATCACCTTGGTAAAGCACAATCTTGTATTTTAGTTTTGCTAGCACAGCACACTAATAACAGAGGCTAATTGAACACTCTTTTAACACAAGAAGAGAGATGGAGAGAATCCACGAAGAAAGAGCAAACCATGACAGACACAGGTATGGTACAAAAAGTTTATTCAGTAACAGTTCTGTAAACATCTGAGGTAAATGAACATTTACATCAACATGTTCTTTAACAAAAGGTTCAGACGCAAGGCACTTCTCTTCAAAGACAGTTGATTTACAACGGGAGAAAGAGCAGGGAGGTTCTTCATTTCTAACTCATGCAAGTCTGTGTCCCTGCTTGAAGGGGGCGCCGTGAAAATCCCTCCACATAACCTCTGTTTGTCTTCACGGGATCTTTCACTCAAGGCACATCCACATCCGGAAAAGTTGGAACAGCCAAAAGTATCTCAATCAGTATTGAGGACTGAAAAGAACAATCGCTTTAGGTTCTTTTTGTCCACTCCAAGTCTAATTTCATATTGTTATTTCCATAAATAAACAAAAATATGTTAATATCCCTTCTCCAGGACACCCCTTTTCTCTTCTACTTATACTCTCTTCATATCCCCTTAACAGTGATCTACTACTATCTAACTGTGCAAATCTGTGTCACCATACTGTAAGAACAACAGAACGTTTCAGTGGTGGAAATAAGTCTAATGAGCTTTTAGAGACAAAGCTCAACATCATATTCTTTAAAGGGAGTGGTCCTTTCCCAGAATAATAAAAGGGGTTTCAAAATGTTGGTGTTAGGGTTCGGGTTGAGGCTCTTCACAGGTTCTATCCTGTGTTGTGAGATCTTTGGCACAAATATCTTTGGTTAGATCTGACACATCACAGCTAACGTGCTTCAGCTGCCACATTTAGTTGAAGCTGTTTTTTGGTACCCAAGATCTAACAGACACGTGTAAACATTCAACAGAGTCAGCGAAAAGCAAATATATATTTATATCTTTGGAAATAAAGGTTGGACCAAGCAAAAAATGAAGCAACATCGAAGCTCCGCCTCTCATTTGTCACCCCATGTTTTATTTGGTGTCTAGAAGTTCAATGGTTTCAAGTTGGTATTCTAGTTGGAGCTCTAAAAAGGCATCTTGACACCTAGTGTGCTGTGCCAAAAGCCTTGTAAATGAAGCCTTATTGAATTAACTGAAGGGAGACCACACAGTGATCAAACAACACGGCAAACATTTAGTCCGGAGAACACAGCTGGAGCAGATCCTACCAACCATGTTTGATAAGCCGTGTGAGCCAAACTGCACAATGCCCCTCGGACCTGGTAAATGCTAACGAAAAGCACAAAGAGTTTTAACAAAAGTTTGCCAGCTCCGAATAATAAAACTGCTCCCAAAAACCTCAATATCCCTCATTTCTGAATTAGCGAACATTGATCTGACATGATCAGCAGTGTCCATTATCTGCAGCAGCTCTTCTCAACTTCTCCTGCCCTGTTTACTCAGTAGAGCCGTGCATAAAGCACAAGTTCTGGCCAAACAACGCTCTTTATTCACGACAAGCCATTTCATGAAAACGGGCCCATGTCTCTTGACAATAAGACGGGTGACAAGCCAACAACTTTGCAAAATGCATGAAGAGGAATTTTTAAGGTAGCTCTAAAAACACATGCATATGTTCAGAGAAGAGTTAAACATTAAGCTCATTGGCTAAGAGTTAGATAAGAAGGCTGTCAGCACTCTCAGTCCATTAAATATCAAGCTGCATTCAGGAGACTTTGATGAGCATCAACACTGGAAAGAAATCCACCAAACTATGTCTATAGATAATTCATAAATATCAGTTTGATAATGTGCAAAAGTTGACAATGTTAATAATTTGTGATAAACATACATACATTAACATAAGCAATTTATAAGTTACTATTAATTCTAACTCTGAGCTTAATCCACCAAAGTTTTCACAAGCTATGGAGCTAATAGATGATCCGAGATGCCATGGATGCAGATGAGCAGCATTCCTTAGTCACTCTCAGAGTGTTTGTCCAGACCTGGACAAAACTACATACACAGTGAAGACCGTGAGATGTGGTTGAAGCTTCAGAAAAAGGTGAGGAAGGGGACCTTGAGTTAAGATTACTTTAAACTACAAAAACAACATTTTGTTTATTTTGAAATGTCAACATAATGAATCAGACTTTTGTGGGGTTGTTTTGGTTATGTGTTTGAATGCTAGCACTCTGGTACTATTCTGGTATTATTCCAAGTAAATGAAAGCTATATTCTGCTCGGAGAGAAACACAAAGATATACAAACCCAGAATGATGTTCGCCCAAAACCTAAAACCTTTGTCGTCTTGCTAATAGGGAGCATTTTAATTCCTGAATGAAAGCATTCAGAATTAGATTTGATAAATTAAAGCTGTAAATTTATATCAGCCATTTTCTGTTTGGTTTTCTTTTGGCAGGAATTAATAAGAAGAACAGGAACAAATGAACACTCCTATGTGGGATGTCTGTTAAGAACTGACAGAGAAATAAAAGTTTTTTAGATCATATCGCTTTCTTTTTTTTCCAAAAAATCTAAAAGCTACAGTATAATCTAATTCTAGTCTAGAAAAATAACCTAGAGTCCTCCTACAGATCAGCTAGGGGCACTCGACAGCTCTGTAACACACTGCAAACACAAGCATCCGAAAGAAGGGGAACTGATTGGTTCAAGCTGCAGAGCTTCAAATTGCTGTAGACGTAGTTAAGGCGCTCGATCGTGTAATATTTAAAAATACCTCAAGTCCTCTCACATTGGATTTTTGCATAAAGTGACCTGTGGGGCCAGTTTGTGTTAAACATCCTTTGGTGCCTCTCAATACTTTGAATATATTTACATATTTATATACTTCATAGTTTACCCTGATGTAACTGCAGAGATGTCATTTTTATAACACTGAAACATAATTAAGCTACACACACACACACACACACACACACACACACACACACACACACACACACACACACACACACACACACACACACACACACACACACACACACACACACACACACACACACACACACACACACACACACACACACACACACACACACTGTCTCAGGGTGGGACCTCGGAGCGTCCCTCTCTTCATTGAAACTCCAGGCTGTGTGAGCGCGACAGATTTGGACAGGACACACAAACTGTTCGGCTCCATCCTCACGTCACGGTAAAAAATAAAAATAAAGAAACAAAAGTGCAAACCTCTCCTCCCATGTCTCCCAGCAAAGAAATAAAGGAGAGGTGAAACTAAAGGAATATAGCATCGCTGCCTCTACGCTCCCAACTTATATATTAATCCAACCAGCATCATCATCATCCTCATCACTATAACCTCTTCTTATTTGAGCTGACTATATATATATATATATATATATATATATGCTGATGGTATGTTTCAAGGATTAATACAAAAAAAGGTGGTAATTCACACATTTTCTGAGTGAGAGAAAAAGATCTATACGACTAGCTAGCTTTTTTATGTTGGCTTATTTCTTGCTTAACTTATTTTTGTAAGTACTCTTTTTATTTCTGAATCTCCTTCCTGTTCATTTTACATACAGTATTTTAATTGCACGTATCAACTATGATGTTTAAACTATTTCTACTTCTACTTCATAATTCTGAGATTAAAGGAGCAGCCCCCTCCAAACTAACAGTGTTTTCCTCATGCAGGCATGTCATTAGCTGGAGGGCAGACTCTAAGTGTTTTCTACATGTACACAGCATGTCTGCATGGTTGTGTAAGTGTGTGTGTGTGTGTGTGTGTGTGTGTGTGTGTGTGTGTGTGTGTGTGTGTGTGTGTGTGTGTGTGTGTGTGTGTGTGTGTGTGTGTGTGTGTGTGTGTGTGTTTGTGTGTGTGTGTGTGTGTGTGTGTGTGTGTGTTTGTGTGTGTGTGTGTGTGTATGTGTGTTAGCTACACTGCCAGGTCGTCGGGGCGAGCTCGGACGCCGCAACTCCTGAAGGCCCGACTCGGCTTCCGGATGTTTGTCGCGGGAGAAGCAGGAGGCTGGTGCATCTCTGCCCTGGTTACCACGGTGTAGTCGTCATGTGGGACCATTTCAGGCGATGTAGTTTCTTTATCCACCACCTCCTCCGGTGCGAGGGGGGAGAGAGGGGTGTGGCGAGGAAGTGTAGGAAACTCAGAGTGTTCCTCCCCATCTGGAAGTGGCGGGGTGCTCTCCTCGTGACGAGAGGAGTTGGAGGTGGTGGGAAGAGAGGGCAGATGAGGAGGGTAGGAGGAGGAGTTTTGTCCTTCCAGATTGTGGATCTCCAGCGCCATGTTGCTCCAGTTCTGCTCCATCTCCATCAGCTGACTGCGGCCCCCGGCACTCCCTCTCTCACCATAAAAGGAAGTGGGCAGGGCCTCCAACAGGAAGTCGTCTGGGTGGAACTCGTCCATCTTTAGTTGAGCGGGCACAGAGACCACTGCAGGGGAGGCTTCGGCTGGACTGTAGGCCCTGCCCTCCACTGCTCCACCCCCTATCACGTTCACGCAGGCGTAAGTCGGCAAACGGTCGAGAACCGTGGGAGACGTCTGCTCCGGGATGGACTCACTGCTGACCCCCTGCTTGACCTTCTTCCAGCCCAGGTGGTAGATCTCCAGCAGGTTGAGGGCCAGAGACACGCAGGCAACCACCAGCATGAAGATAATGAAGATTGTCTTTTCAGTGGGCCTGCGACAACAGATGTATAAAAAGAAGACATTAGTACAACAGACTTAAATCAATTCACCCATGACAAGAATCTTGTGATTTTGGTTGGTTTGTTGACAAAGCAGGATTAAAGAAATGATCTCATGGAATCGGCCTGGTCCGTGCTCTCCAAGTACTTTAGTTTTTAATGTTTGTTTCTGCAAAAATCGCATGGAAGTGAACACTCAAACATAAACTCTGACTTTCTAACCTGGAGATGAAGCAGTCCACCGTATTGGGGCAGGGCCAGCGGCCACATTTATAGAGCGGCCTCAGGTGGAAGCCGTAGAGGAAGTACTGTCCCAGGATGAAGCCCACCTCAAACAGAGTCTTGAAGATGATGTTGAAGATGTAGGTCCTCAGTAATGCTCCGCGGATACGGATCTTCCCGTGCTCATCGCGAATAGGCGGCTTCTCTTTCTTCCCACCACCTCCTCCTCCATCACCGACTCCATTGTGATAGAGCGGGTCGTGGTCTTCCTGGTGCCGTCCGGCCTTTCTGAGCTCCTCCTCCCTCTCCCTCCTCTTCTCCTCCATGCGGACTATGTGCAACACATGACCCAGGTAGATGAGGGTGGGCGTGGAGACAAAGATGATCTGCAGCACCCAAAAGCGAATGTGGGAGATGGGGAAGGCCTCGTCATAGCAGACGTTCTCGCAACCGGGCTGCTGCGTGTTACAAGTAAAGTCCGACTGCTCGTCGCCCCAAACCTCTTCGGCTGCTGCGCCCAGAACCAAGATGCGGAAGATGAAGAGGACGGTAAGCCAAACCTGGGGAGGAAGGATGGAAGGATTAAAAAACCCAGCAGCTAATGTGATCGTTTCTTATTTGTCTATTTAATCAAAGGTCAATCAGTCACCTTTCCAATCACAGTGGAGTGTTCTTGAGCATTCTCCAGCAGCCGCCCTAGAAAGCTCCAGTCACCCATGCTTCAGTCGATTCTCTAGCCTGGAGAGAAAACAAGACAAAGTCATTTGAAACAACTGCAACTTTCAGCACCACAGGCACCAGATTGGCCAGGGAAAGCAGACTTACTAAAATATAGTTGTATTGTCAGTGATAAATCCATCGACCAGATATCAGAAGAAAAACTATCTGGATCTGGAAAGGAGAGAAGAAATGATCAGGTCAACATGAAAATATGTCATTTTCAAACATAAATAAAGCAGAATACGTAGGCGAACGGTACAAGATGCTGGTTTCTGAAGGGTTCTGGTTTCCCCGTTCATCATGTTTGAGCAAGCATTGACAGTTACAGTCTGTGTTGAGTATTCCTAATAATATAAGGAATGAGTCTGGAGCTTTGGTACATCTGTATGTGATCCTATGAGTGTGTATTTATGCATGTAAGGAAAATTGGTTTGTGCATGCCTTTCTTATTTTATCCAAATGTTAAATCACTTACAGACGTGCATCTATTTGTGTGAATTTGTGTTTGTGTGTGTCGCAGAGCAGGCTGGCTAGTGGACAATGGTCGGCCATCTGTGGGAAGTGAATGAGTGGATAACAGGTGGTCCCGGTTGAATGCTGGACTCATCACATCCCAGGAATGCTGAGGAGGGCAAATGTTAGCCTGGGATCGACTGATATATACACACGCGCAAACACACAGACTCAACCTTACAGTACCACACCAATCTGAAGCTATTTATAACCTATTTAATTTCTAACATTTAAGGTAATCCCAAGACTTCTGTTTTATTTACGCTCACAAGAAGTAGATAAGGGGTCTGAAAAAGCACTGAAAGGAAGTCAAATGAAGTTGTGCTCTGTAATATTGTCGCTTTAATAGAATACACGTTTTTAAATCCACTTTCCCATACTGATATATTTCTGCTTAAGTCCAGAAACATTCTGACCACACCCTAAATCTGCTGTAACAGATAATAACATGTCTGATGTTACTGTCTACTGAAACGCCAATCTAACAGTGGTATGTGTACATGTACATGATGTGTTGACCTGATGAAATACCATCTGTCAAGACAGACAATAGAGAAGCTGCCAGATGGACATTGTCCGGGCTGCCGTGTGCTTTTGATGGATCAGAGGTCTTTGTGCTAAAACAGCCCAAACAGTTAACTCTTGGCCTGCCGCTTGCACCCTGAAAACCTTTTTTAAGATATGTGGACAGTGGCAATGCTCACATGAAACACTATTCTGTTTTATTACAGTCAATCATAGAGGCTGATGTTAGATGCACGTCCATAAACATCATAAATGAGGTTTTTTAACATAGGAAGGCTAACATAGCTGATTCACACAAGGACATGATGCTAGAGCCTGATTATGACTTTGGGTCAACAAGTGTTGAAGGATACACAGAAAGCACACGTGTAAAAGTGCATTCAGTGTATAAAGGAGTACAATATTTGAGAACAATTCATTAAGCTGTACAAGGAGCGTGGAGGTGATAAAGAAGCATAAAGGTTAAACGTGTGCAATACCACAAATAAATGAAGATGCTGAATGTGTGTTAAAGTACAATACAGCTTATAAAAGCACGTCAACAGTTCTTTAAATTTAGATAAAGATCTACGAGGAGCTAGAGTCAATCAGGGAGTCAAATGTAAAGCTATGGCCCAGAGAAAGTAACATCCACTGGGAAAACAACAGGGTGGTTAAGAGCTGCAATGCATTCTGATGGGCATTACATAGGAATCATAAATCGCCCTCTAGGAACACTGGTTTTTAGTATTACATAGAAAATATTAAGATAACATATTTTGTACGACAGAAATTCTTGGCTTTACCAACTTTGATGATCTAGCTTGTTCGAAAAATCGCAAAAAGTTCAGCAATTCATGAGCATCCTAAGGATGGCTGGTCATGGGGAGACAAGCTAATTGACAGTGTATAACACATCCTAATTTAATATCCAGGACCCAGTTTGGTGTGTTTTAAGAATAATTGTGATTATTATTGAAAACACAAAATCTCTCCATTTAAAAGATGTCCAAGCTTCTATGTAAAAAAAATGATCCTAGGAAATATTAATGGCTTCCTGTCTGCTGTCTTTCCCACAGGGAAGTGAATGCAGCATGAGAGGTGCTCCTAATCCAGCAGGTGGAAGGGTGATAATCCCTCCTCTTCCCTCCCACTCCCCAACACCATCACTGCAGCCTACACCTGCTTACCGCTCTCCTCTGAAACACGGATCCTCCTGCAGCTCCTTCTCTCTTCTTCTTTTTCTTCTTCTTCTTCTTCTGTTTTTACTCCCACCGGCGGGCGTAACGAGGAGTAGGTGAGATTAGAGAGAGAGAGAGAGAGAGAGAGAGAGAGGGAGAGAGAGAGAGACAGAGAGAGAGAGAGAGTTACAGAGGGAGAGAGGGAGGGTGAGAGAGGGAGTAAAAAAAGACGCGAGGCCAGTCTAGCGAAGGCGAAGCGGAGCGGCTGCGTCCCGCGTGGCCAGGGCCATCCGCCACTGTCACACATTGGTGTCCCCGTGCAAGGGGCGCACGAGGGGGGTGATGGGGGAAAGGTGCGTGCTTTTATGCGCGTGTGTGTGTATGTGAAAGTAGAGTCACTCCATCACAACACTGACAAGCCTCATCTAAAAAAAACAGTGTTTAAAACTACTCAGATTTATAAAACTGCTTAAAAATATTATTATTATTGTTAGTTTGAATATTACTGCCATAGGAGGGCAGGTTAGAAGGGACAATGATAGCATTTTAGAAGTTCTGTAAAGGTATTATCGTCACAGAAGCAAGGTAGGAAGAAGTTAAGGTACAATGTAAATACTCTATTATGAGTACGAGTGCTGTATCAAAAATAACATCAAAATGAACCAAAAGTAAAAGTGATAATTATGTGTGCATGACTTAACTTAAACTATAGTAACACCGCATATATAGCAACAGTTCCTTTCCCTCACTGCACTGAAGTTGTTGCAGTAGTAAGGATATCATATCATATGTGGCCAAGATTTAATGGAAATATGCAAAAATGAGAGAGATTAGTGAAAATGTAGAGAAAAACAAAATCTGCATAGCAAGTAACAAAGTCACAATTCTGCATCTGTATAAGAAGCTGTCAGGGTTTTTCTCTCTCACCATGGTTAGTTGTTATGGGGTGACATAAGTTCTTCTTGTATGTCAGTGACTCTCTCTGGGGGGGGGGACCTCTTCACAGGTGTTGCACCATGGTCCACCAGCAGAGGTCAACAGAGGTCAATACCACTCCATGCATCTGATATAAATGAGAATACAGTACAGGGTTTATCCTGTTACAGTGTATGTTAATGCATGTTAATGGCTTTGACTCTATGTGTCTCTATTCTGTGTGATGCAGGTTTTAGTTTTAAAGTTGACACTAAATAATTTGCAACGAAGCAAATGCACAGTTAAGTCAGATTCCCAGCCAGGAATATTATTGTTATCATGCGGTTATTAAATCAAACACTTGGAGTAACATATAGGTAGGATAAGCTGAAACTTTATTTGTGCTACAAAAGTAAGAAGTGCATTCAATCAATTGAAGTTTTAACCTATAATTCTGTCAGTATCATATAAAATACACAGTTTCCATTCTCTCCAACCCTTGAATGTATCATAGAAAATGTTCACTTTTTGAGTTGCATTAATAAATGTTCTTAATCATTCATATGAGAACCTTGCTTCTTCACATATCGTCTACCTTGTTGCTGCTTCCTCAGGCTGAGGCCAGTTTCTGATTTGTCTTATTATGCATCCTCTCTCGGCTGGATCTTCTTTTCCTCTCCTTTTGACCACAGAGACTTCTGAAAAAAAAGAGGTTGTCAAGCATTTAAAGACTCCCTGCCTTTTGATTACCTAGAAAAAGGATTCAGGACCTCCAACTTTAATTAATCACCTGACTAATTAATGCCTCTACCTAGTGACAGCCTTTGCTACAAGATAAGACAGTTCAGCCATGTTGAGGACCATGCAGATAGAGGAAGAAGTCGCCATGAAAACAGTGAAGATGGTTTTTTCCGTGGGGCGTGAGATGAAGCAGTCCACCAGGTTAGGACACGGCCATTGGTCACACTGCACCAGTCGAGGCATATGGAAACCATCATACACTACGTATAATGCATACCTGGAGAGACAAAACAGATGCAAACTGGTGCGATTATATCAAACCAGTAATATGGGACACAGAAAATTGCAGAGCTTACATGAAGCCTCCTTCAAACAGCAGCCTGAACACCAGGCTGAAGGCGTACGTCCACCAGAGGGCACCAGCTATTGGGAGTCTCCGTCTCTTCAGAGTGTCCAAATCTTCCTCTTGGCTTTTGTTGCTGAGGAAACTAGATCTACCTGAACCCTGTAACACAATATGTAACATAGCGTGATGAAATGACACAACTAAGACATAACTACCAAATATATGGGATAACTTGCCAAAGGCTGAACAGTATGTCTGTGTCCTGCATTAACAGCAGAGACATCCAACAGTACACACACCTCAAGGAGCCTCTTCCTGTCACGGTGGTTCCTATAGACCACATACATTGTGACCAGGAGCGGTGGTGTGGAGACAAAGAGAAGCTGAAGACACCACAGACGGATGTGGGAAACAGGGAAGAACTGATCATAGCACACGTTTTCACAGCCGGGCTGCAACACAGACACACACAGATTGTTTCAACGACGCACATCAGTGAAGTTCCTTTATATATGTTGTATTCTTTCTCATGGGGGCCCTACCTGTAGTGTGTTGCAGGTGAAGTCAGACTGCTCGTCCCCCCAGACGCTCTCAGCGGCAACAACCAGCACCATGACTCGGAAAATAAAGAGCACCGAGAGCCAGACTTTGCCAAGGCTGGTGGAGTGGCGGTTAGCTCCGACTAACTGAGCGTAGAGAATCGGCCAAGACATCCTATGGACACAGTCAAAGAAAAAGGAGAATTACGACACAATAATGACCCGTCAGTACAAAAGTGGAGTTATGTACCAGGTTCGGCTGGTTTGTTTGAACTACACATCTGACAGCAACACTGAGGGAAATTGAGAAGGCAGGCAGTGGCAAGAGATAAAAGCTGCAGAGACAGGCAATGAAACAAAAGAGAAGTTTGAAGGAAGAAGAGGATGTGAAGGAATGAGAGTGAGAGGAGGAAGAGAGAAGGCCCAGTGCCAGACTCCATGTGAACTGATGAACCTCTCTGCCCACTGTGGACTGTACTGAACCGAGCCCATTCCACGAAGAAACACACTGAACACACTGTACTGACCCACACTACTACAGTCCTCCCTGAGCATCACCATTCACATACAACCATTGATTCACTGAGCAGCTATTGTATCCATATCATGGAATATTCATGAAGAGTTTCCATTTATTAAACACCCTCCAAAAATACCCTATATATTAATAATTAATGATGATAATAAAAGTCAACCAAAGAGAAAAAGTACTTTTCTCACCTTATGTCTGCAGAGTCAGGTTGTTTGCAGGAACATGTTCCACATTGTCCTTTTCTAACACGGACACAAAGGATAAGGTCACTCTCCCATCATGGAAATAAAATGCAATTGAATGTACTGAGTATTATATATTGAGAAAACACAAACCTGCAGCTGCTCCTTCCTTTGCGGGAAATAAAAGATGCGCCTCCAGGGACAAGTCAGTGAGAACAGAATGAGGAGACTTCCTGTGAGACTTTCAAAATAAAACCTCGCACTAGGAATGTTTTTACCATGTTTTGGCCAATCAAAATTGTGGGATTTTGATTGTATTTCAATGCACAGGACACTGATTAGAGACCACTGTTACTGTATGCTGTTTTTGTCTCTGTCAATGGATCGTTGGATTGTTTTGTGAATGATGAAAACCAGCTAAATGTTAGTGGAAAATCATGAAGGAAATAGTGGGCACAATGAAAGAAGCAGAGTGACATGTCATGATATTGTTTTAATAATAATACACATTTGTACTGGAGTTTAACGCAGGTGTGTGTGAGTTCCCTTTGTGACTGTAACAGGACACAGGTAGGAAGTTAAACCATCTTTTCAGAGTCCGACCAGGACTTGGCAGCAGCACAGTGTGCTCTGTGTGCTGCTAATGACTGTGGCCGATGATATTTCTCCACTGTTTGTTGAAGTGTGGGAGTAACACCAACTTCCTCAGTTTACATTGTGGTTTGTCACAGATCTAAATGAAGACTTGTGCAGAGGTCCGAGGCCATCGTGGTACCAACCAAGAGGAGACATAAAGTAACCACAAAGAAATATAAAATGACTACAAAGAGATCAAAACTACACTGCAAAGACACGCAAAATGACTACACAGATTCACAACATGAGAACAGAAGCATACATCAACAAATACAATGTGTATTCTCTGCCTCCCATCACTGTATGTAACATTGCTCTACCATGAGCTGCAAGGATCTCCAGGGCACAAACAGAGAGGGCGTCAGTGATTCTAATAGAGTCATTATCAGAATAACACTAAGTCCTGATGCATATCAATGAATGGATACCAATGGCAGGACCGGATTCAAAGACCCACTGTTTGATCTCTCAGTCAGGACAGAGCTAAAGAGAGAAACAGAGGGAGAGAGGCTGGGGGATTGTTTGCAGCGGCTCACACAAAGTGAAGCGAGAAAGGGAGAGGTAAATAGAGCTGATTGTTAGAGTAGATCCTGATCAGCGTGGCCAAGAGGAGAACAGAGGGGGCCAGTGTCAGAATACACACACTGTACTACACTCACATATATGTTTCCAAGAAAGCCACACTCACACACACACACACACACACACACACACACACTGTAATGAGTGAGGGGGAGCAGCATGTGACTGTCCACTTCTGTTGGTGGACTTGGCCACTTTGCTGTATTAAAGTCTGCCAGACATCCTTATGATTTGTGCAACTTGCAGATCGTCTTTCTTGAACAGAAAACTATTTTCAGGGTCGAATTTGGAGAGAGGATTTCTAGGCAGACATTTAATATGATGAGTGGGAAGACGCTGGCATGGAAGCTCAAACACAAACAAACAATAATTACAATATAACTTCTCAAGCATATATATCTTACTTTAGAAAACCAAAACAATACACTTGGCGGATTTGTGGCTTAAATTGGGAAAACACAAGTTAATTTGTTTTCCTTTGTGATGGGAATGTAATAACGTAGAAGGGAAATGTAAAATATATGAATGTAGAGCTACAGAAATACATTTCACTGACCCTCATATAAACCTAATCTAATACACACAATCATGGTCTTAATAATTATCTTAAAAATACAGACTTGTGTATGTTTGTGTATTGATATATTTTTGTTTGTTGCTTTACAAAAATCCAATATGGTTCGTGTAAGCACGGTTGCTTTAATGAAGTATGTCCTTATTACGGAAAGAGTACAGGTAAATCTCAGACTTAAACAAGTTTGATAATAAAGAAAAACATCATATTATTCCAGGTGCAAAATGACACAGTGTTTCTCACTCCGAAACAGCAGAGGGCGTTTATTTTGCAGTGGTTAGAGTCAGCCAAAAACGAGTGCGGAAACGGAAACGGCCAGTCGATTGTTTCTGCACCAGCTACGAAAAAATATCCGAGCAAGGTGGTAGAATTCCGTTACCTAAGTGCATTTAAATAAGGACAGAAAGTAACAATGGCCCTAGAATCAAGGATCACCCAAGAAGAAATCAAGAAGGAACCAGAGAAGCCCATTGACCGAGAAAAGGTATACAGCAAGTTACAGTCTAAAGTCCGATACAACGTTAGCTTGTTTACGTTAGCTCGTTAGCTCTATGGTGAGCTAACGTTACCTAGCGCCGCTAGCCCCAATTGCTAACAGTTTGGAGACTGTTTAACATACGTTGAAGACTGCAAAACATAAGTACATATGCACGAAATGTTTCCTTGGCTTGCATATTCACCGACCCTTGGTGTATTTGTAAGGTCTCTTCACCACCAGTAAATACAAGGCGGTTGGATAGTAACGTAGCCTCTGCAGCGTGCTAGTGCTAGCGTAAGTGCTAGCATGCCGAAACATCGGAAGCTAGGAAAATGTTGTTTTTTACGAAACCGCTATATTAAGTTAATACTATATTACTATGGGAAATGTGAAAACACGAGTACATTGCTATATTTGTGGCTTACCTCGGTTCAGTTGTCATGGTGGGTTTAACGCACTGTTAGTGTAGTTCCCCCGATATTTACAGTCGTACGTTAGTGAGATATCCACAGGTGTGACGAATATTGTGATTAATGAGTGGTGGTTAAAGCTAGTTCAGTGAGTGTGTAATTGCGCATTCAAATACTATCAATACTATTTATCAAATTCAACACCTAAGGATACTAATGTTATTAATAACTGTTGTACAATATATTTTCACATTGTGGTTTGTTGGCGGTAATTATCAAAAGCCCCACCACTGTCAAGCTAGGCTAATGGCATACCATATTTTTCAGGGCCATCTTTCATAATGCACTGTGTTGTCCCAATATTTATGTATGTCTGTAATGGCTTCCTATCCAGGGTTTCATTTCAATTGTTGTGGTGAGACAACATTGGATTATTTGCAGGAATCACTCTATTTTAAATATTTAGATTAAGTTCCTTTAACTTTTTTATATCTGCTTGCTTAAATCTACATTTTAACATCTCCTAATATTGTATTTTCATTGCTTATTTTTGCTGCAGACCTGCCCCCTTCTGCTGCGAGTATTCACCACCAACAGCGGCCGACACCACAGAGCAGATGAATTTGCGCGTGGCAACGTTCCCTCCAGCGAACTGCAGATATACACATGGTGAGATCACAAGCATTTTACTCTCTTTATTTTGACGAGTCAATTGAACATCTGGCAATGTTTGAAGTTGAGATTATAAGACTGTGTGTGTTTTTCAGGATGGACGCTACTCTTAAGGAGCTGACCAGCCTGGTGAAGGAAGTGTATCCGGACGCTAGGAAAAAAATGACACATTTCAGCTTTGCCATTGTCTTTCCTGACCCCAGAGGGAAAGTGTACAGGTGTGTATCCCACTACACAAATGTTTTGGCTTCTGGAGCTGGACATTTGCTTTATCCCCTGGTGAATTTTTATATATTGTATATTAAAACCTCTATCTGTCCCCCCCCCCTTACAGGTTGAAAGATATCGGCAACACTATATCTGGCAGGAAGGGCGCAGACGACTCCATGACGTTGCAGTCTCAGCGCTTCCAGATTGGAGACTACCTGGACATAGCTATCACACCACCCAACAGAGCCCCACCCCTTAACCCACGCATGAGGCCCTTCTGAATTTAAACACTTAACATAATCTAACACACATCAACACAATTCAGTTTTTGTTTAATTTTTTCCCATTGCTTCATCTTGGATGGTTTTTTGCTTCATTTTATAAAATGTGACGTGTAATAAAGTGGTCATTTTTTCCAAAGTTTCTCCCCTTTTCTGTGTAACATGCTGAGGGATGCTATAAGGAATGTACATTTAAAGTTGTTAATTAAACTGCACTAGTATTGTGAAATAATAACCATTTAATAATATTTAAGGCAGTATATATACCAACTAAACATATGTGGAGTAAGAATTCTTGGTAACACCTCAGATGTTTAAGTTTCATCACCACAATCAATTAGGATCAATTTACAACATAAGTAAAATGCTACTCAAAACTACCTGAATGTTAAATCTAGGAAATTATACAAAAATAAATCTGCTCTTTAAAGAGAAATAATGAACAATGATTCTCTTAGCATTGCTGTACTATAATATAATATATAATATAGCTCTCGGGTCATAGTGCAGATAGAAAGTAAGGCGGCTCTTATTTTGATAGTTAGAACCGGAAGTCTCATGTCCGGCTGCGCACGCGTATTGCAAGACACTGACAACTAGCAGAGGAAAAAGCTAAGCTAATCAACTATCAGCTAAAGAAAGCAGCTCTTTACACAGAAAAACATACATTGAAATGTTTCGGAGAAAACTGACAGCGTTAGACTACCACAACCCCAGTGGATTTGACTGCAAAGGTGAGACTAACCTCAAGGAGCTGTTAAATGTGGGTCAGTGGGTTAAACGTGGAGCTGGCTAACGTGTATGAAGAGAGGTCCTGTCTATGAAGAAGACATGCCAGACTCTATTTATAAAAGTGTTATTTAATGGTACTTTTTGCCTAAGATACCTGTAGGACTATTAGGACACAGTGTAAAACTTCTACACACTTCACACTTTTATTCGGCTCTACCTGCTGATTGTATTCCGTTGGGGCCACTTTTTTATTGACAAGTGTTTACTGTCGTACAATATGAAAATTAGCACTTTGGACGCTAACATTTGGGGTAATTTTCTGGTTTTAAATATCAATTAACCAATGCAAATATGTCAAGTAACATGCTAGCTTACCCAGACGTAAATGTGATGCTCTGCAGAGATTGATCGCCTCTATCACTGTGATATTGCTCGAGCCACTGCCATGAAGCCATTAGTGCAAACTGTCTCTCCTCTGCTCAGATGAGACTCAGTATAGAAACTGCATCGTGTGGCTGGAGGACCAGAAGATTCGCCATTATAAGATCGAGGAGAGAGGAAACCTGAGGAACATCCCGAGCTCAGACTGGCCCAACGCATACCACCAGGTGAGACACTTTGACATGTAGAAATCACCTGTCTTGTTGAGCTGTTGTGTGTTGTATCATGAATGGGAGCCATTTCCTGTGTGCAGTACCTGCAGGACCTGAACTGTCCGTTTGGAGGTGAGCAGAGGCCGGAGTCAGTGGACTGGTTACTGGGCCTGGCTGTAAGATACGAATATGGAGACAATGGTAAGAGAGGGCAGTATGTGTGTGAATCTGGCAACCTTTTTTAACCTTCACACTGTTGCGTCGTTACTTCTTCTATGTAATACTGATGGTGACCAGCAGGTGGAGACATTATAAAAGGAATAGTGTGTTGTACTAATGCCAGCTCATCAGTCACAGTGAAGCTATTATTTGACAGAGAGCTTAATATAATGACCTGGTGTTGCAAATTAATGACTTGGAGTCTAGAAATAATTACTTAATACCTTAAAATTGTCTTACTATCGCAAAAATAATAACCAAATCTCTAAAATGAATGATATGTATCAAAACATTTGAGAAAGTTATACATGAGGACTTTCAGTATCTTTTTTCTAAATCACAATGGCTGAAATTTGATTCTCACCCTGTCTTTATTCTCTCCTCAGTGGACAAGTATAAGAACTGTAAGCCGCTGGCAGCCTCCAGCAACAGCGACAAAGCAGTGGACCACCTCCTCAACCTTGACGGTAAGTAGAAACACTTCTCTGCCCGTCCTTGTACTTCGCTTTCACACATTCCTTCTCTATTCTTCATGAAGTCTTTGATGCTGAGTGAAAGACGACATTTGTTTGTGTTCTTCAGGTAATTCACCAGATTTCAAAGCAGGAGTGACAGCTCTGGCTAACATCCTGAAGATACAGCGACATGACGACTACCTGGTGATGCTCAAGGTTAGATACGTTCTCTCTGCTGTATCTTCATGACTTACGAATACTTGTTATACTTACCAGTTTTCATGTTCTCCTGCCAGGCTATTCGTATTCTGATCCAGGAGAGACTTTCCCCAGAAGCCATCACTAAAGCCAGCGATAATAGAGAGGTATGGTAATATTCATTATCAAATGTAAAGATTCCTCTTTCACTAGATCTTATATTAAAACCCTAAGATCCATAAAATATCTGTGACATCCTGGATGTGTTTCTGTTTCCCAGGGTATTCCTGTAGCTTTGGACAAGCATGTCTTAGGTTTTGACACTGGAGGTGAGCGCTGCTTTAAGAAAGATTTGAAAATAAGAGGAAATACACGATCCCGATTATTTCATTTAAAATGCTTTTTCTCTCAGATGCCGTTCTGAACGAAGCGGCTCAGATCCTGCGCCTGCTGCACATCGAGGAGCTGAGGGAGCTACAGACGAAGATCAACGAGGCCATCGTCGCTGTTCAGGCCATCATCGCCGACCCAAAGACAGACCACCGGCTGGGCAAGGTCGGCAGATGAGAGGGAGGGGGAAGAGGGACGCTGGAGGAAGAAGGGAGGGACTGAACCACGGGAGTTTTAATTTGATTTTGAGTGGAAAGCCTTTGTTGGGAGTTTTTTGTCAGATATAGAGTAAATGCCACATTTTTACATGCTGTCTTTCATTTTTGTACTGCAGCATGGATGAGTTTACACTACACGTTACAAACGTTTACCTGATCTCTGTTAATATGTTCATTTCTACCTACTGGGGTCGAACGGTACGATTATCTCCTGGTTGCCGCAGTGTTTCCCTGATCAAATATTCAGACAGCTATGTTTGTATCTTTTGTTTCCAGAGGTTCTTTACGTTGTTGCTGTGTGGGGAAAATATATAAATGCAGCTGAAGAGGTTGGCTTCTGTGCTCCTTGATTGGTTTTTCATATTTAAAGAAGCATCAGGGCTGGAAATAAGACACACAATAACCGAAAAGATAAAGCTGTCAAGTACCAAATCACATTTTATTGTTATAAATATCACATCTTATAAAAAGATAAAGATTTAAAAAGTAGTAGTAGTAAAAATATTTGGCAAAAAAAGAATGTAATGTCTTTTCATGGTGTGTGAAATACAGATGATTCGTGCAGAAAGATGAGGACTGCTGTGATCTGAGGGAAACATTACAATCTGACTACAGTAATCTGATTACAAAAACACTTTTCAGTCACTCAAAGGTAAGGGAACTTGAAAAGGAGAGTGGTATCAACGTTTCATCGGAGCAGAAAACCTTCTCTCTTACATTTCAACATCTGATTTCATTGTTCTGTAGCTTTAATGGAAAGAAACACAGCTGGCGTACAAACATACAGTAAAAAAGACAAACTAAAAATGAGGTATAAAACAAATTTACAAAACATTTATTTGGGGGTTATATCTTTAAGGTGAGATAATGGGCTCGGGGTCAGGGGGAGTGGAGGGGATGTTAATTTGCTGACCGTCTATCTGGCAGCCACCATCCCTTTTTCTTCGGAGGAACACTAGAGACACTTCTTCAGGTGGTCCTACCCTCTGATCGGGAGCGGGCCCCGAACTTTAGCACCAGAGGACCCTGCAGCTGCCGCTCTGTCGTTAGTGGCTCCCTGCATCACACAGATCAAACATTAAGGGGGAAAAACTGACACGTGAACTACATTCTGCTGGAATTACACACCTCCTTTTTCCTTAAGCTTGTGGAAATGAAGAGTAAAAGGATTCTCTTCCTGTGTGAATCCAAATGGGACAGGATGAGAGCCTAAGTGCTGCCGTGTCCTAATGACAGAACAAACAGAGCCTCCGTGTTGAACAAAGAGCTGCACTTTACGGCCTGTGGTGACTGAATTATCTCCGTAAAGAGCATGTGTGTTCATGTGTTCAACAATAACAGCTTTTAAGCCTCTTACAAGCAGCTCCCAAACCTGTAACAAGTGTTCAAGAGCCGTCATCATGGCCACAATTACACCACGCTCCGTGCTTTGAAGAGCGAGCGGCTGTTCTGTAGTCTGAGGCTTTAGAGTGTGTGAGAGGACATTCGCAGCAACACACAGCCTTCATTCTGCCATGTTTAGACGCACAAACTGGACTGTGTGCATCTTCTCTATCGTGAGCAGATTTGACGCTCTCTGCAGATGTGTGCAGCTCTGACGACGACATCTGCCAGGGTGCTACTTTAGGGATTATCCTGTGTTTAGAGGGCGACTTTGTACTTTAAAGGTGTTTAACGCCAGGCTTTGAAATGACTCGGAGCCATCTGCAGACATCAACACATCAAACATGACACACGTGGAGTAAAGGCGGAGGGTCGCAGGCAGCTGTGTAATCACTGTTCCTGGGTGGAGTTGAAGTCACCACACACGCTGCAGGACGGGCCGAGCCAGCTGTGGGATCACTGTTATCTTTGAGCAGGGTGATGAAACACAAACTGTGTCTTCAGGCCGGCCATTATTGACCTTATCCATTCTGATCCCATGTGGATCATTCATGCCCTTTTTGTACATTTAGAAATCTAATAACCCCCTGGATAAACAAGGATTCTGCTTCTGATTTCACGTGAAACATTTAAAGGTCCCCTCCAGACATGTCTTTATCTGTCTGATACAGAAAAGAAAGTTCAAATACTTTGTTCAATATGATACAAATTGACAGCCCCTCCCTCACATTTATATGTCTATAGGCTTCCTAACTACTACAGCGAGTGTGTGTTGTGCACCTCACGCAGCCCCTGTAGATATATCTAAAGGAGTCCCTATCTCCTGTGTGTCCTGCAGCTGTGGGGGGTTAACTACGTGTCTTCAGGGTTAAGGTGACATCTGGAGGGAGTCGACTGATGTGGTGACATCACTGCACACAAACCAATGAGCTCACTGTCTGCTGCACCTTCAAGTCAGTCTGTGTGGGTGTGGCAGTGTCATCATATACAATTACACATCTGTGTGTGTGTGTGTGTGTAAGTGACAGAGTTATAGCATTTCACGGTACCTGAGAGACAGTGGGTGGTTGCTATAGCGATGCCGTACAGGTGAGAGCGCTGGTCGGGCAGGAACTCGTCCGTTATCTGACTGCTGTCTTTGTTCACTGCGATCACGCCGTCCCTAGCAGAACACACAGACAGTGTGAGCAGAGCTTCATACTGGTCAGAAACACACACACACACACACACACACACAGGAAGATGGCTACCTCCTCCAGTCAGTGTAGTAGAAGTGGTTCCTGTAGTACACCATGCTGAACGGGTAGTTGAGGCTGGGGTGGACCACTCTCCGGTTGGAGCCATCGGGGGACACACACTCTAACCGCTTCGTACCTGCGCACAGTGGATCATCACTGTGTTATCGATGGCTTCTTAGATGCAAGAGAGAAGCTAATGTCTTTTAAAGGGTAGCTATTAGAATAAGGTGGCATCCTTAAGACATGGATGAGGACAGGAGGACAGGAGGACAGGAGGACAGGAAGACAGGTGTGGTGGCAGTGTTTACCTGCATCGGCCCAGCAGACCTGAGCAGAAGAGGAGTCGTACGTGAGAGCGTTGGGCAAACCGATGCCGTCAGACACCACCACCTTGCGGTTCTGTCCGTCCACTGACGCACTCTCGATCTTGGGAGCCTCCCGGTTCCAGTCGGTCCAATACAGAGTGCTGCAGAGAGGAATACGGGGGGGGGGGGGGGGATTATAATATTCATCACTGGCCGCTTTGAGTGGTAAACATGTTTTTGTAGCTCTGTATTTTTTTTTTTTTAAACAAGCTCTGGAATCTGGCTAATATAACGAGACAAGAGGCACACCACACACACACACACACACACACACACACACACACACACACACACACACACACACACACACACACACACACACACACACACACACACACACACACACACACACACACACACACACACACACACACACACACACACACACACACACGGTATATAAAAGGTACAAGGGCAAAGGGCTCTAGGGAACAGCTGTCTCACGCTGATGAGGTCACGGTCAGGTTACTCAGAGCAACGTGCAACCTTTGGCCCCCCCTGCAGTTCAGTTTCATCTCCATGCATCAGTAAACAGGGACCACACTGGCTAACACAATATCCAGTCTCAAATAAACCAGTTCCTGCCTTTTTCTCCCGATATGTTTCTGTGAAATTGAATCTTTATTTCAAAAGCTTTAAAATCACGCTCCGCAGGATGATAAGAGCGCTTCAGGCGGAGCGTGTGTGGGCTGCTGATGACGCCACGCTGCTTTTCGTTTGTAGATGATGGTGTACATGTGAGCAGTCCGCTGGGAACTGCAGGTAATACACACCACATGAGCAATCAACTCACATACACACACATACACCATGTGTTTATGAGTCTGTACGTTATTAATCTGAACGCATGGCTGAGCAGATGTTGCTGCTTTACACACATGTACGTGCTTTATAAGTGTGTGAGCGTGGACTTTCTCTGTGTCTGCTTCAATGTGTGTGGTGAGGTCTCCCTTAGTGTGTGTGTGTGTGTGTGTGTAAGGGTAACATGTGCTGAAATCACAGAGCACATGCTTAATCATAAGTGTACCCGTGTGAAGCAGTAATTACCTTTAGGACTTGGCTTTTTGTCAGAAAACACACACACTAACACACACACACTCACACATGTACTTGGCCTTCAGTCAGACTGTAAACTGTCAAACCAATAATGTGAAACACACATTTGAAGTTTTATGATTAGGGTTATTGCTTCGATGTTTAATCATTTCACACACACACACACACACACACACACACACACACACACACATACACACACACCTGATTATTATGTGATTAGTTGCAATGATTAAAAGCAGATGTTATTCCTGCAGTAGAGTTTTCTTGGTGCTACACTTCTACGAAAGATCAAACGTGTTTTAAAGGGACACTCCGCCCGTCCTTGTGTCTGCGAGCGTCCGTCTCACACTGATGAAGTCATGTTACTACACAAGACTTTCTGCCAAACAGCTTTACACATAACGGGCACTGTACTAATGAACGAGACACAGCATGAGGACTTTAATGAGTTTGTCATGGCTGTGATAATGGTCTGAAAACCATCTGTGCTTTCGCTGCTCATGTGATACCCCTGTGTGTACTGTGCAGTGTCACTCTTTGTGGAGCACCTCCAGGATGTCCCACGTGAAGAGTGTGTGTGGGTGTTTGTTTGTTTCTTGCTCAGGGAAGAGATTTGTACATGTTTGCAAATCCAGAGTAAACTGTCCCAAGGCTTTAGCTTTTGTCAGGTGAATAGCTTGTTTTTTGTGAGTTGCCAGAAGAGAACAATAGAAGCTGGTGTTTACCCGGTGGAAGAGACCACTATGATGGCTCGAGGGTTGACCAGGTCGGAGTCAAACAGCGTCCGCCTCCCGCTGCCGTCCAGGTTGGCGCTCTCGATCATGTCGGGGTTGGAGTCGACCCAGAACATCAACCTGCGCTTTTCATCCACAGCCAAACCCTCGGGACTGACCAGATCTACACGGAGCAGACAGGGTTTAGAAAATCATTTCAAACATGCAACTGATATAAAAGAAATGAAGGAGTGGAGGTGTGGGTTCTTACTCCCGTTAATGAGGATCTCTGGCTCGGCACCGGCCGCCATCGATGCTCTGTTGATTGTCCTTGCAGACAAATCTGTCCAATAGACCTGGTTGTCTTTGCAGTCGTAGGCTAAGCCGACAACTATGGAACCCTGGGCACACACACATGAAGATTAGAATAGTAAGCATTATTGGATACAGCCAAATCAATGTTTATCTTGTATGGTTCAGGCTGTCAAAATGGGAAATAATGATCTACGTTAAGAACTAGATACCAGAAGTAAAGTAGAATAAGACATGGGTAATCATCTCTTACATGCAGAGTCAGTAGTGTTTTGGAGCGGGATCCATCCAGTCTGGTCCCGTTGAGAGGCAGCGCTCCTATCTTCTGTCCCTGAGCGTACAGCAGTGTGATGTCAGTGTTGGTCGGAGGCGTCACATCTGGGCGGGGCAGAGGGCGCACGGTGGGCGGGGCCACTGATGGAAGGCCTGGGACAAGATTGGATTGGTTAAAAAAAAAGAAGCCACAATTGGTTGGAAAATCTGTTATTTTGTCCACATGTAAACAGACAGGTGAAAAGATGCTTACATGCAGGTTTGACAACGTCATGTGATCGGGTTCCAGGAACCTCTCGTCCGTCCTGGTCCACACACCAGCAGTACGTGGTCTCTCCGTAACACTGGACTGGACTGAGAGACAATTTGCTTCTATTAGTCACTTGTCATAAAAATAAACCATTAATCTGTGTTTCCTCTCTGTGATGTGTACCTGAATTGACCGTCCAGCTCGCACTGAGGCACGTATTGTTGTGCTTCTGGTTTCCCGCCGTAGTGCTCGATCAGACTGGTCCTCCATCGCTCACACACACTCTCGAGGCGCTGGGTCGGAGCCACGGGGCCTGAGGGGGAATGCAACCAAACAGACCCAATTATCTAAATGTTTTTAAAGTTAAATATAGTTCTACATTGTTGTAAAATTACAATTGAGATCACATTCTGCTGTTTGTTTTCAAGCTGTTTTTTTAAGTGCTGTACTTGATTAATGATGTGGGGAGGCCCTCTGTTTAAAGAGGCATGAACACACACACACACACATCTTGCTTTTGTCAATACTGTTTACCTTGTAAAATCTCTTTAATAACTCACTTTATAGGAGAGCTTTAAAACTAAACCTGAAACCACTTACAGCCTCCACTAATGTTTATGCTGGCCTCTCTCTGGCCCTCTGTGCATTTCCAATGTGAGACTGCAGTTGCTTCATAAGGTGATGAGTTTAATATGAGAAAGGACAGTGAGAAGAGCATAGCTTTATTGTGAGAGTGAAGAAAGGCTAAGAGAGAATATTACTGACTCAACTATTACAGTGATGTTTTTCCAGCAGGATTTGCAATCCAGTCGTATGATTCACTTGGTTTCAATTCAGTTTACTGTTAACCACATGAAGTCGTGGTTCATGTGTCTCTGACGTTCTTCCCTGAAATCAACAGCATGTGAACTGTCCAGTAAGTCAATGATATTTCAATCTTAGGGCTGACTGAGTGTGTTGGCAGTGAGCTGCATCACTTATGTGGGCACACACATTGGAGGGTTGAATGTCTGTGTATGCCTGCATCACGTAAACGTCTAAATTTGGTACAAATGTCATTTAAGAATCCATCTGAAATTGTGAAATTATGGGTTTACGTTCATGCAAATCATGTTTCTGGGTTCCTCTCCTGATTTGGACCGGAGGATATGAATGTGAGCAGGAAATGCCTCCCTCATCACGGACTATTACAGAGGAATCCCTGTGCAGCGGCCTGTGGTCGTGCTGTGCAGTTTCCAGGTGGGAATGAGTGCCACTGAATATGAGACGGAGTAGTAATGACTTCAGATAAATCTTAAAAAAAAGAAGCTGAGCACATGTGTGTGTGTGTGTGTGTGTCTGTGGGTGTAACACTGTTTTGTAACTCAGCTGGTCAAACAGCCTGTCTTATTTTGGTTTGGTCGTCTAGCAACAGCTGGCAGCTCATCCTACCACCAAGTGACCACTTCAGATGTTTGGACGGCAACTACATGGAATTTATAGCGAGAGCTGAATTTATAGAAAGGCCTCTGTGTACATTAGAGTGTGAGCGAGAGAGGACCACAGGGTCACCGCGAGAGAGGGGGAGCAAATAATCCAGCTATTTTTCAAGTTACATTCCTAATTGCCACGAGAGCATGACTCAGTAAAAATGCATGTTTTACGCTGCTTCTTGTTCTAAAGCTCAACTGTAATCACTGTGTCTTTTCTAGTAGCAAAGCAAACACCTTAATGTCTGTTGGAGATGTTTTTCTTCTTGTCTGAAAATGTTTATGTATTACATTATTGTACTTTGCCTGGATGCAGAAGTACATGTGTAACTCAAAGTGTCATAAGCAGTGATGACAGTCTCACCAGGTCTGTCACAGTCTCTAGGTTGTGTACCAGCTGGAGTCCTGGTTCCTGCTCTCTCCTGTCCCGTACTGTCCACACACCAACAGTTTCCAGTGGAAGCATGGCACTAACACAATAAAGACAGAACATTAAGGTAAAATGTTATATTAAACAAAGGCAAAAAACTAGAACAAAGCAGGTGTGTTGTCGATGCCAACCTGCAGTCGTCGGTACTGTCCACCAGCATCGCACTGAGGCACATGAGCTCCGACTATAGGATATCCCTCTTGAATGTTAGACTGGGCTCTCTCTCTCTGGTGCTCACAGTGAGTCTTAGGACGCTCTGGTTCATCTGGAAAACATTTACAAGTTTACAGAAGTAATTACACACAAATAATTAATCATCTCGAGTCGCAGGTCTATACGATATCACCTAAAATTCACATGAGCTCCGTCTCACCTGGTCTGTCACAGTCCTTAGGTTGTGCTCCAGGTGAAGTCCTGGTTCCTGCTCTCTCCTGTCCCCTATTATCCACACACCAACAATGTCCGGTAGAGCCGTGACACTGAAGCAGGGGGAAGATCATTCAGGTTATATGTCCACAACTCCAATTAACTCCACAAAATGTCCAGAAATGTTTACCTGTGAGGATGTGTACTGTCCATTATCGTCACACTGAGGTACGTAGGCTCCAACTACAGGGAATCCCTCTGGACTGGTAGTCTGCACACTGTCTCTGTGGTGCTCACAGTGAGTCTTGGGACGCTGCGGTTCATCTGTAAAGGAAAAGTCATTAGGTTAGCATCAGCTGTTATTCAATACATCATAGAAATAACCAACAACTTCTACTTCAGTGTGTGTTGTGTTGGAGCCCAAGAGACGCAAAGAGAACAGACCCTTCCACTAACCTGGTCTGTCACAGTCTCTACGTGGAGCATCAGCTGGAGTCCTGGTTCCGGCTCTCTCCTGCCCCCTTTCGTCCACACACCAACAATGTCCAGAGGAACCGTGACACTATAACAATAATGACTGATGTTAGATAGGGCTTTGTTTTCATCAGATAACTCAAAGGAGCATTAATGTATGACTTAAACTCTGTCAGCAGACGCTCACCTGTGAGGATGTGTACTGTCCGTTATCGTCACACTGAGGTACGTAAGCTCCAACTACAGGGTATCCCTCTGGACTGGTGGTCTGCACACTGTCTCTGTGGTGCTCACAGTGAGTCTTAGGATGCTCCGGCTCATCTGGAGAGAGAAAGATGAACAGCTGCAGGATGATATCCATTTTCTTCTATATAAGTTATTCAAATACATAACAACAGTTAGACATCAGTGATGTTTGTCCCTGCAAGAATAACAACATGTCTTTAACCATTTTGTGTTTTAATAATAATGTCCTTAAGGTATAGGCTACTACTGACTGCTGGTTGGTCAGACTGAGCTGTAAGACATCTCACAGTCAAAGGGCTGAAGGTCATTAAATCCATTCAGCAGGTCAAAACAACTAATTGGCAATTACTGTCTGACGATTGCAACCTATACTGTAAACACAAAGGGTACTTTTTCATGTTTTTCAGCTTCATCTTACTGCCAACATTAAAGCTCAAAACAGCAGTCAACAAACCGAGCCCTCACAGGCTTCCATACAGTTAAAGGAGCCAATACTTAAAAGTATGTATGCTACAAGTGCTTTGCAGCTAGAATGAAGAGTCTCACCTGGTCTGTCACAGTCTTTAGGTTGTGCTCCAGGAGAAGTCCTGGTTCCTGCTCTCTCCTGCCCCCTATTATCCACACACCAACAATGTCCAGTAGAGCCATGACACTGAAGCAGGGGAAGATCATTAAGGTTGTATGTCCACAACTCCAATTAACTCCACAAAGTACTCCACAAAATGTCCAAAATGTTTACCTGCTGGGATGTGTACTGTCCGTTATCGTCACACTGAGGTACGTAGGCTCCAACTATAGGGTATCCCTCTGGACTGGTGGTCTGCACACTGTCTCTGTGGTGCTCACAGTGAGTCTTGGGACGCTGCGGTTCATCTGTAAAGGAATAGTCATTAGGCTAGCATCAGCTGGTTACACTCTCCAGCCTCTCGTCCAAATATGGTCATTTCTGGCTTTCAATAACCAATATGGCCATATCCAAAAGGCCAAAATTAAAGCTTCAAAATCAGCCGTGCACAAAGCCAAGCCATCACAGGGTCAACCCTCTCATACAGTTAAAGGACCCAATCTTAAAAGTGTGTATGCAACACGTCTTACAGCTTGAATGAAGAGTCTCACCTGGTCTGTCACAGTCGACACGTTGTGCATCATGTGACGTCCTGGTCCCTTCTTTCTCCTGGCCCCTACCGTCCACACACCAGCAGTATCCAGTAGAATCGTGACACTGAAAAACAACGATAATGGTTATCACAACAACAGGGCCCAGACAGGAGACAGTGTGTCTCTACATCAGGAACAGATCTTACCTGCTGAGATATGTACTGTCCGCTCAAGTCACACTGAGGGACAAACACTCCTAGAAGAGGGTATCCCTCTGGGCTGTGTGTTTGAACACTGTCTCTGTGCTGCTCACAGTAGGTCTTAGGACGCTCTGCTTCATCTGAGGATTTCAGATTCAGTGATAGTTATTCAATACATCAGAGAAATAACCAACAAGTTTTACTTCAGTGTGTGTTGTGTTGGAGCCCAAGAGACGCAAAGAGAACAGACCCTTCCACTAACCTGGTCTGTCACAGTCTCTACGTGGAGCACCAGCTGGAGTCCTGGTTCCGGCTCTCTCCTGCCCCCTTTCGTCCACACACCAACAATGTCCAGAGGAACCGTGACACTATAACAATAATGACTGATGTTAGATAGGGCTTTGTTTTCATCAGATAACTCAAAGGAGCATTAATGTATGACTTAAACTCTGTCAGCAGACGCTCACCTGTGAGGATGTGTACTGTCCGTTATCGTCACACTGAGGTACGTAAGCTCCAACTACAGGGTATCCCTCTGGACTGGTGGTCTGCACACTGTCTCTGTGGTGCTCACAGTGAGTCTTAGGATGCTCCGGCTCATCTGGAGAGAGAAAGATGAACAGTTGCAGGATGATATGCATTTCCTGTGTCTTTAATCATTGTGTGTTTTATTAACACACACATAGGCTACTACTTACCACCGCTCATATACTTCACAAAAGCAGATTTCAAAGAGATGTTAGGGGAAGTGTTTATTTCTCAGTCAAAGGGCTGAAGGTCATTAAATCCGTTCAGCAGGTAAAAATAACAAATTGGCAATTAGTGTCTGACGATTGCAACATCTACTGTAAACACAAAAGGTACGTTTCATGTTTTCTTAGCTTCATCTTACTATTTTACTACGCCGCCTTTTACGTTCAACTTCCCACCACACAACACACACACACTCTGTGAAATGATATCACCTGTTTTTCCAGGCATTCCAAGGCTGTGACCCAATGACCTCCATAGTGCACCACTTACAAGGTTAGACAAGCACTCACGTAAACGTGCTGTCTGTTTGACTTGTCATTGAGTTGAGGAATTAGGCGGTTCAAAGGTCAATGTTTAGCGAGAAAACCTTGGAGAGGCATGACAGAATCCACCTGCTGACGCTGGTTCTGTTGCTGCACATACCAAAACATTTTGAAGCTCTCGTTGGAGGCTGATTAGAGGGAGAGGTCTGTCTGTTTGTGTATATGGTCCTTGCTCACCTGGTTTGGCACAGTCTGTGGGCGGTGCACCAGGTGAAGTCCTGGTTCCTGCTCTTTCCTGTCCCCTGCTGTCCACACACCAGCAATGTCCCGTAGAGCCGTGACACTGAAAAAAACATGTTTTGTTCATTCCAAGCAGCCAGATTTATATCAGTTAGTCTGTCAATAAGCTGATCGCTCATTCGATCCTGACCTGCAGTGATATGTACTGTCCGCTATCGTCACACTGAGGTACGTAGGCTCCAACTACAGGGTATCCCTCTGGACTGGTGGTCTGCACACTGTCTCTGTGGTGCTCACAGTGAGTGTTAGGACGCTCCGGCTCATCTGAGAAGGAAAAGCATTGTCCTTTTTAGTTTCCACAAGAAGTCTTTAACAGATACCAGAACTTCAAGCTGGTACAAGTAAGACGGCTGGAAAAGGCAGTGTGTGAACAGACAGAAACGCAATCACTCCAACGAGTCTCACCTGGTCTGTCACAGTCTTTAGGTTGTGCTCCAGGGGAAGTCCTGGTTCCTGCTCTCTCCTGCCCTCTATTATCCACACACCAACAATGTCCAGTAGAGCCGTGACACTGCAATCACAATAGCAGAAACCTTTGTGAGTGTACGTATTTAAAATAACAGTTAAATTACTGATGCAAAATAATATTTCATGGATAAAACACATTATAAAGTCTAACCTGTGAGGGTGTGTACTGTCCGTTATCGTCACACTGAGGTACGTAGGCTCCAACTACAGGGTATCCCTCTGGACTGCTGGTCTGCACACTGTCTCTATGGTGCTCACAGTGAGTCTTGGGACGCTCCGGCTCATCTGGGAGAAAGAAAACCATTAGATAAGACTGTTGTAAAGAACAAACTCAGAGAACACTCACAACTGCTGGTAGAACAAGAGGAAGGCATGTTTCTCACCTGGTCTGCCGCAGTCTGTGGGTGAGGAGCCAGGTGAGGTCCTGGTTCCGGCTCTCTCCTGACCATTAACGTCCACACACCAACAATGTCCAGTGGAACCATGGCACTGTGGTAAACACAATCAGCAGTAACATCAATAAAAAGTAGGAAATGACATGAACATTATTGCAGTTGGAGATGACACTTCATTTGTGACAAACCTGAAGTGATGTGTACTGTCCATTATCGTCACACTGAGGAACATAGGCTCCAATTATGGGATATCCCTCTGGACTGGTGGTCTGGACACTGTCTCTGTGGTGCTGACACTGAGTCTTAGGACGCTCCGGCTCATCTGGAGGGATATAGATGAACAGAATATTAAGAGATGAGAGAGTGTTTTGCTTTAATAGGCAGCGACTGTGTTTCTGTGTGTCTCACCTGGTCTGTCACATTCATAGGGAGCTGTACCAGGTAGAGTCCTGGTTCCTGTTCTCTCCTGTCCCCTGCTGTCCACACACCAACAATGTCCAGTGGAGCCGTGACACTGAAACAAGTTGTTCAATGATTTAATATCAACACGTTGCTTAATTCAACACTCAACGACGCACTTTAGCACGTCATCAGGTGATGCCCACCCACCTGCAGAGATCTGTAGCGTCCGTCTGAGTCGCACTGAGGGATGAAGGCTCCCAGACTGGGTCTTCCTGCTTCTCCTCCGCTCTGCAGGCTGTCTCTGTGCTGCTCACACTGGCTCCTCGGGCGACCTGTCTCTCCTGTAGAAAAATGTAATTCCAATTTCAATACAGCAGAGCATCGACTATAAAGGATGCAATAAACAATCAAAGCAGTCAGACTGAAACTGTTTTCATGATCGTGCATCCCTACGTGGCAGTTTCACTGACCTTCCTGCTGGGAACAGTGGAAACCGTCCCCATGAAGCCCGGGCTGGCACTGACACTGGAAGGAACCTAGTCCATTGATACATCTGGCAGTGACATGACAGGGAGAGGAGCTGCATTCATCGATATCTAAGAAACAAGGAGCAGAAAGAACCGAGTATAAACACATCCTCAAATGGACATTTTGTCATAAATTCTAATTCTACTACGTCCACAAATCCCAACTGATACACATCTGGCAGGCTGGCTGTAAGGACTCTTATCAGTTTTTGGTTTGTGATGATTGCACCGCCCTGTGTAAAGTCTCTGTCAAGCAGGGAGGTAGGGAGGGTTTGAAGAAGTTCATCAAAAGTTCACACTGATGGGTGAAAGGAGGACACACACCTCTCTCCTCCACACATTCCAACGCAAAACACACATTGTGTTGTTGCTCCATTGGTCTTTCTCTCTGACCCCCTTCCTCGTGTCTAATCTCACCCTCTCCTTCTCACATTAGTCCTCCCATTCCCACCCTTGTTGGAGCATTTGTCACCCTTCCTCCCCTCTCGCTGTGTCTCCTAGCTGTTGCAGCTGTTCGTTACTGTTGTGGAAGAAATGTTGATCTCTCCAAGTATACAGCTCACTCTGGAACATGCAACGCTACATGCTCCAAAAACATGGGACATTGCTCCCAATTGGATAAAGGATTTGTTTATAGAGTGTTCATTCTTTTGCACGTGCAGAGCATCACATTTATCACACTAACGGAGCGCACTGCTTGTTCAGCAGAAAGCAGAATGGGCTTGGAGTTGATATCTGTGTTGGTCTGGTTCCAGATAAATGATACAGTGTGATGTGGCTTACCTCAAAGGCAAACCACTGCAATGGGCTTGTTATTCATTGACATTTTTTTTTAAAAGGTGTTGAAAGAACGTCAACAGACCCAAAAACACATGGTGGGATAAGATCACATGATCCTGCTTTTAAGTACGGAACAGTCGTCTCAGTGGGAATTATTAAACCACCTGCGATAACATTAAAATATCAGGCTAGATAACATCTTTGTTTGGTTCATTTTTATTCACCATCGCTGCAAGGCACTTTCTTCCATGCTGAAATATAACAACTCTTGGATGGATTGCCATGTAATGTGGTACAGACTGCAGAGGATAAATCCTCCTGATTTTAGTGATCTCCTGCGGTTTTCCTCCAGCGCCGCTAAGAGGTTGACATTTTTGTTTTCTAGTGAAATGTCTCTGCTTTGGATGGATTGCCGTGAAATCTGGCACAGACATTCATGTTGCCCCAAGGACGAATCCTAATTGCATTACTGGTCCTCTGAGCTTAAAACGTTTCCACCTATCCACCCTAACGTGTTCAAATGTGCTGTGTGGATATTGGTAAATAAAGCGAAGAAGAGTCAATCAAATTAGATCTGCACTGTCAGTGTAACAACATCTGGAATAAGCTAACCTGTTCTCACATTAGTCACAATAAGCTACTGGCGAAACCAGACCCACAAAGTGGAATGGAAATATTAAAGTTTTGTTAAGGGCTAACAAAATAGTTTCCAGGAAGAGCTCAGAACCCAAACCCATCTCATGTGTAAACACAGTTAGGTCAATTGTATCTTAAACACCCCAAAACACAGATTTGCTTTCATTTGCACTCACCGACACAGGTACGCCCGTCGAAGCCGAACTCGTAGCCGCTCTGGCACTGACAGCGGTGGCTCCCGGCCAGGTTCATGCACTGAGCATGAGCCCCACATGAGTTCAGGCCCTCAGAACACTCATCTATGTCTGCAGAGATAGAGAGAGAGAGAGAGAGAGAGAGAGAGAGAGATAGAGAGAGAGAGGCAGTGAAACAGTGTTTCCCACCACATGCTGAACGTGTGTGAGTGCAAGAGCTGTAAATAAGGACTCATTGCTGGTGCTCTTATACAGTGAGGGCCTGCATGTTTGTTAACCCACACCTGGATTCTTGGCTACTTTCTGAAATGTGTTGTGCAATACACAGGGCAAAACCACACGAGGAGAGGAGAGGAGAGGAGAGGAGAGGAGAGGAGAGGAGAGGAGAGGAGAGGAGAGGAGAGGAGAGGAGAGGAGAGGAGAGGAGAGGAGAGGAGAGGAGAGGAGAGGAGAGGAGAGGAGAGGAGAGGAGAGGAGAGGAGAGGAGAGGAGAGGAGAAGAGAGGAGAGGAGATCTGAACTTGATCTCTTTATGCTTTTTGGACAGATGTTGAGGAATCCCAGACACGCTGCCTTCAACTTTGTCTGCATGTGTTATTGTTATAAAAGCACTTGCAATGTTCCAGACTCTTTAACCGGCATTGTGTGTGTATATGCATGTCCATATGAAGTGGTGACAGGTACCGTAGCAGTTGCGTCCGTCCCCTCTGTAACCGGTAGCGCACTTGCACTGGAAGTCCTGGCCCCCCTGTGGGAGGCACTGGGCCGTGGTGTCGCAGTCATGGCTCCCAGAGTAGCAGGGGTTCACCTGGTCCGGCCCCGCTGGCTCCACTACACAGAGGAGCAGAGACAGATTTTTTTTTATCATACATCAATGTCTCACATGTGTTGTTCTGAACACGTGCTGCCTGGATGGGAAGAATCTACAGTAGCTCAGGATGGAGTCTAAAGGTTTTATGGGTAATCATACACCTTGGTGCTCGTCTATACAGCACATGGCATGGTTTTCCATCCTTTATAGTCCAGAGATCACTTCATTTGGTCCAACATAGTTTAACAATAATGTAAAAACACTTAATAAAAGAACAGAAGGAGCAGCTGTGTTTGTGTTAAACTGTAGTAAAATGTTTTTAGAGACACCTTGTAGAGCATGCTGATAGTGAAACCGTTAGCACTGCTTTTATGTAAAAACAACCAAGTAAAGAGAAAAATAGCCCAAAAAAAGACAAACTGTCGCAATTTAGGCAAAACCAACCTAACCAAATGTCCTGAATTGAGATTCATTAGATTATTCGACAGTTAAACTCCCAATGATTGCAGCGTTGATTCCAGGACAGCCTAACCAGACACACATGTAAAATCACTCCACGCAGATTCCCAAAGGACGGTTTCCTCTTAGGAAGTGACTCCCTCCATGGTCTCAATATTCACCATATGGATAATGTTAGACACACACACACACAGGAGAGAGACACACAGACCGGGGGATAAGCGAGTGGATGTGCGTTCGGGGTTTCCTCATACCAAGGCACAAAACTTAAAGAGCAACCCTCAGCCGGATGTCTGGAGGAAGACAAACAGCAGAGTGGAGAAACCATAACCCTAATACATATTCCCAGAATTAAGTGAAGTCCTCAGAATGTCCCTGACACATAAAGGGTGGGTGGCACGGTGGGAACCCTTTCTCTTCCAGCTCTATCTAATTAACCTAAAGATAATTAGTAGTGTAGTTTAAAAGCAATTACTGGAAAAGTGTTCTGGCTTGCTTTGGGACAAATGATTGAAATGATGCTTTCAAAACGTCAGAGATATTGTGTTTTTAACTAGAGGGATCTTCTTGTGTCACATTAGGTTTTTAATAAAAAGAAATACAGCACTTCTGATGGATGACTTTGTTTTCAGATGGTCTAAATATGTCTACAAAATACACTACAGTAATTTGGTTTTCACTAGAGACCATGCTGCTCCACTCTCTAAACCTTTTCCCACTTATTCCATATCTATTTAATTTCAGTTATCCACAAAAATAAAAATTGAAAAACCTCTCACGACTAATATGTGTTTTTAATAATGTGTTTTATGATGGACTTTTTCTTTACAATCCACCACTATAAACAACAACACACACACTTACACCTAAACAAAATCACAGACACAGCCATTAGGCACAGCTTGATTCCATCTCCTCAGGCCAGAGGCCAATTTTGGCTCATTATCAAAGACAGAGCGAGTGGGGGGGGACTCTTCAAAGTCCTGAATGTGGCCGGGAAGAAGGGGAGATGAGAGGGTGAGATACACATGGATGGGAGAAAAGACTGAGGGATAATTAGAGAGAGAGGCAGGCAGAGAAGGCGAGCGGGAGAGAGAGGGGTGGAGAACACACACACACACACACACACACACACACACACACATAACACACATCGCTACACACCATCAAAGCGACCAGTACAGTTTCCCACCTGTTGCCTTTTACAAAACTCCTCCACACACACACCGCACTAGTTATAGCGTTATGAGGCCGACCGAGGTGCGCTGGCTGCTCTGTTAATCCACTGAACCGCATTACCCATCCCTCATCACTGACTTTTACTCACACGTTCAACTGACCTGGGGTTTCAGAGAGTGTTGTTTGAAGGGATGATGGCAGCATATGAGTTGCCCTCAGATGCCTGGACCGCCTCTGCAGCTTCAATCTGAGCGCGTTTTTTAGGAATACACCGATAACTCACCCACCGCTGTTTTTGTTATTTTTTCTAATCAAAATGAGCCCCATTACATTCTTTTTAGGCGTTGCTGCAAATATTCCTGAAATAAAAACTCAATTTTGTAAGACGCTAACAGCCAAAATGGGCCAGATCTGGAATATGCAGAAACAAGTGTAATACTTTGTTTCTTTTTTATCCCATCTCCACTAGTCTTGGAACATCTTAAAAAGCCCAAAACAGTGTTTCCATTTGCTGTAGCGTATACAACTCCAAAGCTGTCCCCAAAAGCTTCACTTGAAACCGTTCAGAGATATAAAAACACAGATTTATACTCCATGACAGCAGTTCATGAAGCTGTTGACAGAGACAGAAATCAGGTAAATGAGCTCCCTCTCTGTCGGTCTGCTCAGTGTCTTTAGTTCTTCAGCAATCTCTGATTCTCATGACATCAGTGGGCAGCTATTCTGCCCGGCAACCCCCCCACCAGAAAATCTGTCATTGGCTGGGATATTATTTCCCAGAATGTGTAAGACCCTTGAACGTGTACACACACACACACACCACTTAACCCATGTTTACAGAAACTCCTGATCCCCGAAAGCTCTTCCAGCTGTGCTCCGGGTGTATCAGTGTGTGTGCATGTCATGTGTGAGATGTGTCATCATAACCTTTTTAATCAACGTGTTGACGTCTAAATGACAGAAACTTGGTCTGGGTTCAAGATCTGGGGGGAAAAAAAAACACTATCTCGCTCTTTTCCGCTCCATCATTTCAGGTCTCTTGTCTCTATCTGGTTTTCATCAGGCAGAGTGGGTTTGTGTGTCCACAGAGCAAGAACACGACCAATGCTCATGTATTTCTACACAGGCTCAGATTTCCTGCTGGTATCTGGAGAAAAATGCATCTAAATACACCTTATAGAAAGAAAGCTGGGAGCTTGCCATAAGAAAGTGGACGATGTTGGCCAAAGTGTTGGATTTACTGTTGCTAAAATGCTTCAAATCTGCAAATTGCTCCATATCACTCTGTAAGACGGTGCCAAGAGTCCTAACTCGTAAAATATACACACACAGTCAGCTGTGACGCAAACTGTGGTTACAATCACCCTCAGAGGGGTGCAGCGGGTCTGCAGCCTTTAGTAGACAATGAGCCCAGAGACAGCTGAGGTAATGCAGACATTTGGACATTGTTTTCTAGGGTTTCAAAGTAAATTATCCTCAGCTCGCAGTATGTGTATTTAAAGCACAAGCTCTGGACAACTCTGCACCGTGGTTTGGCTGAGGTTTCTGTGGCAGCGCTGCAACAATTACAAGGTGGTCTGGTGTCTAGTTGCGGTCCCGGAATAGAGAAAACCTCATGTTTGCAACGCCTCCAGTGTGCTCGGCCACTTACAGATTGACAGGGATGTTCTGGAATGGATTCAGCATGATGAAATGTGGGAACTAATCCAGGTTTACTCCTCTTTCTCTCATCATAGTTGTAAAATCCTGAGAGTGGAAAGCCTCCGAGACCTTTAAATGATTTCAAGATAATGCATAAGAGGTCACGTCTGTATTTTTTTAACCTTGACCCTATTTTCCCATGTTTTTGGGTCAAAGTGCTCAGCAGGGACGTGTCCTTCAATCTCAGGTTTCATCCTCCGATTCTATCTATTAAAAAAAAAAAAAAAAAAAAAAAAGTCCAGCAGTGGCTCAGTAAGTAGGGGCTTGGACTGGGAATCGTAGGGTCGCCGGTTCAAGTCCCCGAACAGACTTGAAAAATATGGAAAGTGGACTGCTACTTGGAGAGGTCCCAGTACACCTCCTAGGCCCTGCTGTGGTGCCCTTGAGCAAGGCACCGGACACCTCCAATCCCCCCTCCCCATTGCTCCCCGGGCGCTGCACGATAGCTGCCCACTGCTCCTAGTACTAGGATGGGTTAAATGCAGAGGACTAATTTCACTGTGTGTGCTCTGCTGTGTGCATGCATGTGACAAATAAAGAGGGTTTCAGGGTTTCATCCTCCGATTCTATCAGTGTGACTCACCTCCGACCGGGCTGATCTTGTTGGTGATGGCGTATCTCAGGATCCTCTCGTCTTTGACGTACATCACAAACACCCTCTCCATGGTGATCTGCAGCGTCTCCGGGACGGCGGCGCGGTTGTCGTGGCGACAGTCGCGGTAGGTGATGTTTTGCTTCAGCTGGAAGGAGAAGGACTCGGAGCCCTTTTCCGCCGAAACGACAGAAAACTCCCTCACAGAGGTGGAGGTGACGACTGGAGAAAGAGAAAGTTAAAAGTTAGAGGAAGACGAAGGCCTCAAATGTTACACACAATGTGTCTCTTGTGGCTGTTACGGTTACCAGATGGGTAGTACTGGTAGGTCTCCTTGAAGGGATCCATGGTTACTTCAGATCCAGGGGGCAGGAAGGGCACGTTGCCGCTGAGCACGGTATCCACGGTGAGGTGGTTGTGGTCATCAAGGCCGCGTCCCGTCTGGATGATCGACAGGCGCTGGTTGCCGGGATAGAAGATCACCTCTGCGCGACGAGTGAACTCCGCACCTGGAGAGAAACCGTTCACTCATTTTCTGATTCACTATATTTAGATTATGTTCATCAAACAGTACTGCAGACACTCCAGCAGTTCAGCAGTTGCATATCAGAAACAGTGGAATGTCTGCAATGGCGACATCTGTATAAAACACACACGCATGCACATGCACACACACAAACACAGACACACACAGCTGCTCCCTATTAGAGAGGGGAGGTGGAAGCCTGATATCACATCACATCTCTGGAGAAAACACAGCTGGCTGGGAGACCAAAAACACACACACACACACACACTCATCGTAGAGGAGTTTCCTCAACCCGCTACAGAAGTGCAAACAAACACGTACACACACTCCCCCTCCTACACACACACACACACACACACACACACACACACACACACACACACACACACACACACACACACACACACACACACACACACACACACACTTACCTGTGATTTTGAACCCTGCTTGGCTTTTGGGCAGCTCCAGAGCGAATAGCCATCCAAACAGCTCTCCTATTGGTGCAAGCGGCATCAGAGCCCACCCCACTGGCTCGGGTACCTGACCAATCAGCACAAAGATTACAAAGTGGAAAGGGATTTAAATGTGGATAAGAAGAGTGGAATAAATAAGTTCCACTTTGAAATGTTTGAGTTTGAGTCGTACCTCACTGATGGCCGTGTACGCTCTGCCGTCTCCCACCACGATGTAGGCGTGAAGATCGATGTTGTTTATGTCCACTGGAGTGGAACCCACGGTCACTGATCCGCTCACCTTACCACTAACACGCTGAGGAGCCCCTGGAGAAGAAGGGTTATTACAGCGGAAAACTCCAATATTTGATATTCAGTAACACTACATAAGAACTCGGGTTCATGGGAGGGCTCGCACCTTCGGGTAGACAGTGGCGACCGTTTCCATAGAAGCCAGGGCGGCAGTGACAGCAGAAGCCTGTGGCGTAGTCTGAGCAAAATGCATTCTGGGAGCACTGCTGTTGGAATCTGGAGCGAAAGCAAAACTCGTTTAATGCCTTAAAATGTAGAATCACAAAGGATAGAGCTTATCCCAACAACATGATGCTACCAAGTCTTCACATACCTCGCACATGTTTCCTTATTCTCTGTGGTGTACTGAATCACTGAGAGAGAGAAAAGTGTTATTATTACTATTTTGCATTACATATACATTACAATAATTATAGCGTAAACACCCTCTTGTCTCCTAATCAAGGTCCTCACAAAACGGCATTAGGACAAAACACAGAAAGGGGTGTACATGGAAGTACAAATTCAATTAGAAATAAGAAATAGAAAGATTTCAGGTTGCTGTTATGTTGGTAACACACACACACACACACACACACACACACACACACACACACACACACACACACACACACACACACACACACACACACACACACACACACACACACACACACGTCAAGGCCCCACTTGAAGAGTAACCAGCTGTTGCAGTCCTGCCTCACACACCCACACAAACTATCAATTTTCCCATTGAGTCATGAACTCTCAAAGGTAAAACATAGAGGTCTAAACAGCATGAAATCACAATAAACTCATTAAGTAACAGAGACATGCACAAGTTGGGAGAAGTTTGTACATACGCTGCTCTCTACACTTCTCTAAACACGGATCGCTCTTTCCAGAAAAATAACCTCTGACACACAGGAAGTGATGTGCTCTGTTTCTAATTTATTTAGAATAAACAGACAAACATATTTAATAGTCAGGATGGAAAGTCACCATTGCTTAGAAGACAGAAAAGATAAATGACACCAACATTACTTCGTCCAGATGCAGAGCTAAAATAGTACAGCAAGTATTACTAAACCTAGTAATCTCGTTTGTAGGAACTAAGTGCTGCGAAAAACAGTTGATTTGGGATCTAAATGCAGCATTCTATCATCATACAGGGGCATCACACGCACACGCACACACACACACACACACACACACACACAGGATGTCAGGATATTTTCTCGGGAACCGCACACGCAGGAGACAAATCACTCTGCTTTTACACACAGAAACACACACACACACACGCCGAAGCTGCAGAGGGAAACCCACACGCTTACATCACAATGATTCCTATGTGCTGTCTCAGTTAAATACAAATCAAACCCATGACAGCCAGCCAAAAAGTACTGACGTTTATGAGTAAACTAAGCTTTTGCTCTGATTCTTATAGTTTAGGAATGTACACACACACTTAATACTGTAACTGTGCATGCTCTACTACTAGATTAAATGATCCTTATTCCAAAAACACTGTAATTCATTTCTGTTGAAAGACATTTACTTTGCCTCTTCTAAGAAACCTTGGATCTCATCACTCCAAACTGAGTTCAATGACTTGATGAGACTTCCTCTCTTATGTAACCAGGCAAGTTGACTGAGAACAAATTCTTGTTTACGGCAAGAGCCTGAGGCAGAGGTTGCAGGGGAGGGAGTGTTGGACATACACACACGCACACAGACACACACCTGGGAGCTGCCCAGCACAACGGCAGTATTGTACTGCCAGCTGCTGAGCGGCTCTGCAGCAGAGGGCAAGGTAACGTTACCCTCAGGTTTCTCAAAAGGACCGTCCATTCAGAAGCTCAGCTGATTATTATATATATGAATACATCGCAGGGTTTGTCTCTTACCTCCTGTGTCAAAATCAAGGTCGTCTTCATCCACGCTGACCACGTGACCTCCAGGGGAAAGATTGGGTTCATTTCTGTGAGGGGGGTAGACATCCACCACCTCCAGAGGAAGCTATCCGGAGAATAAACTATGTTTAACTTCAAACACGTTTCTTCTGTTGTCACTCAGAGCCAAGCCAATACTTTGTAACTCTCTCCAGATGCTATGAACCAAACAGCTATGATCTGTGCATACTTTATAGTGCATAGAGTATGTAGGGTTTAATGATCACAGTTTTGCCAGCGTTTTGTTTACACCACAGCAAAAGCGTTCCATTGTAACCACGGCATTTACAAAACGTGTCTGCAGCTTCAATTTGTTCCGGCATCCGCCCCATCGTCACATTTTAATTAACCTGAATACATTTTTACAATTACATGCATTACAGTTGTCTCAATTGCATGCCTCACATGTTAATTAATTTGATGTGTTTACCTGTGGCTGCTGTTCCTGAGTCCGCTCAGCACCTCTCTCTGGCCCTCTTTCTGAAGGATTATGCGGGGCATACTGTCTCTCTGAGGGCTCTGGATTGTACCTTGGTTCAGAGGTCAATGGGACATCTTCACTGCCGTTAGACACTTGATGACCAGAATCCTCTGAAGGAGAGGAGGGAGCATCAGGACCTGCTGGTTGATGGGACTCTGAGTGGTCACCACCAGCAGTGGCTGGCTGGAACTCAGGGTCCCCACCAGTATGAGGGTAATCATCTTCCTCCTCCTGGTTATCAGCGTCTTCATATTCGTCAAACTCGTACTCGGGTGTGGTGGTGTCCTAGAAGCAGAAACCATGTATGGGTCATGAGTTTCACAACACAAAAGACCTCTTGACTGTACATGAAATGAATTAAATAAGAAAACAACATTACCAGGGAGAGGCCGTGTCCCCCAGTTGGGGGAGTGTTTAGCTGGCCACCAATGGATGCAGGAACAATGTTGTCAAATGAGTAACGGTTCCCAGTATGGAAAAGCCAGACACCTGGGATTCCTGTGTTACCAACCCTAAAGAGCGGTGAAGAGAGTCTGGTGTCATTGCATTTCTAACCTCACAGGTTCACATCATTTCCAGTTTGATTAATTACACCTGTGCTCCCCCCTGCACTGAAATAATGCACACACTCTGGAGGTAATCAGCTGCAAGACAAATGTGAACAGCTACATTTTTTGCTAGTTACCAACGTTATATTTTTGATAGTGTCCACTTTAGCTAGCACACAACATTAACAGCTAAATTAAAACAGCTGCTTTGCTTCATTAGCCTGCTAGCTCGTTTATACACGCTAACTAATGTACCTCTAACTGTCAGATTATAACATAGTTGTCAGTGGTAAAAATATGCAACCTTGAGGTTTACTCACTGGTAGAGGTTTTTAACACTCTGCTCATCACTTGTAGCACTGTAGTAAGGTCCTTCAGTTCGGGAGAAGATCAGGTATGTGACTTCTCCTCTGCTGAAGCCAACTCTAGCTGGAAGCTCTATTTCAACATTATACGACTCCTAGGAGAAGAATGCAAAAGGAGGAAACCAAATAGATAGCTGTTACATTACACCTAATAATTGCATGCCAACACGTTTTGCAGTAGTGAAAAATCAAAGCTAAGGATGTGGACTATTTATCAATTACCTTGGGGCGTGTGGCGAAGAAGTTCAGGCCACCTTCAGGGTACAAGAACAGAACATATGAATCGCTCTCATCATAACCGATAACTGCCTGGAAGGTATTGACCTAAAGAGAGAGGAGAAACACAATCAGATCAGAACCAGTCGGTTGACCGGAGGACCTGTATGTGAGAGCAGTAATGTTTAAATCATTGAGACCGGACTTTAAACAGACTCCACCCTGCGTAATGTCTGGTTGAGCCATGTGTGAATAGAACTGCTCATTGTACAGAGAATTCAGGGCGAGTGATTTGGAGTGTTGATGATATTTCCATGCAGCTGGAAACAAATACAAATATCTGAGGGGAAAGAAGAGGGATCATTTAAACCAATGAGTCAAAGAAAGGTCCCAATCAGCAAAACTGCGTCGTCAGTGTCCAGTGTTTATTTTCAGCTCCGCTAGAGGGATAACCATCTAGCGGAATCACCCTCAATTAACGCTCACTCCTCATAGTTAGACTTCACACCTCACTTCCCCTCTCCTCCTCCTCCTCCCTATGTCTCCTCCTCTTCCTCGGCTGGGATTCATGTTGAGACGTCTCAGCCTTTCCCGCTCCCCTTTTGCCGACCACCACCAATTATTAACAGACCGAGCATCTGGGTTTTAAAACACTTATTTTGCACAAATTAGGGTGATTCAAATGAACTGAGTCAGGGAACGTTTTTCTACCAGAATTTGTGGAACTTCTTTTGGACGTTTATGCGGTGGCGTCCAGCCCACTCTGTCTTCCAAAACCACAGTTACAAAAACACAGATTTGGTCTCGCACGCTCGCACGTACACACACACACACGCACACAGCGACATGAACACACACACCTTGGTCTCTAAACCCCCAGCCCAGATGTTGATCTCCACAGCTGTCTTCCTGTGTGTCTGGGCATCTTTCACGATGATGTTAGTACAGGCAAACCAGACATTGTTACAATGTGAAACATGGGGTGCAAACACACACACACTCGCACACACACATATACAAACACGCACACACATGTACAATCACGCACACAAGCACAGATGTCCCTCCACATATATTCCTCTCATGTGAAAGTATGTGTGTGTTCCTAAATGTTTACATCAACATCTTTAAACTATCTTGTTGCTTGTGGGCGGGGGGGACTGTGTAGCCTCCGGGCTTTGTAATTACTGAGGAGGGGGTCTTTCTGTCTTTGGGAGGAGAAGAGGCTGGAGCTACATGAGGGGATCTTTCTTTGTCCCTAATATCCTTTCTAAACGTCTGGATTTTTCTCTCCTGCTATCCCTGCTTTTTCCTGGGAGGAGGAGGCGAGGGGAGAGATGAAAGGATGCGGGGGGTTGGGGTCTCGTTTACAGAGGGTGTACAGGGAGACAGAGAAGACGATGTACTTCCATCCAAACAGTTATAAAAAGGTAAAACAACAAGAGAAAAATGCTGTGTGTTTCTGTTAAAAAAAATCCATCTATATGGTTGCATTTAAGTTCCCCTTGAAATATCTCAACAACCGTTGGATGGGTCGTCCTGATTATCTTATAGACATTCATGTTACCCACAGAACGAATGCTAGTGACTTTGGTGATGCTATTTTTCTAGTGCGGTCAGGGGATAATTGACCCGGTCAAAACTGGAACTTGTCCAACACTGTTAGCATGCTAACACACTGAGTTAATATTGTGAACGTGTTGCCAACTCCAGCATGTTATCTGGGTCATCGTGACCGTGTTAGCATGAGCCCGAACATGGTGAACTCTGCATGGTGAGGGGTAAATTAGTCCACCGTAGCCCCAAAACATCAGTTAAGTTTGGGTTTCCCTAGGATGGAAAATAAAGCCAAACTGAATCTACACTGCCAGAAATCCGATCAGTAATTCAGAACATGATTTGCAGTATTTGCTTCTCTCAGTTTCTTTGATGATGAAGCTTGCTCTATCTTAATATCAAGCATACACACTTGAAATTGGTTAATCCACTCATCTAAGTCTAGGAAAGAAACCAAAAATAATTCCCAATATGACAAACTATTGCTTTAACTTGAGCTCTGTCCTTCTGTGTGGTCATCTGCTGTGTGAGTGTGTCTTGGTGAGCTTTACAGACTCACAGCTGGAGGACAACAAATAGCAGCCAACCGACATCAAAGAGCTTCAGACAGTGTGTAGCTCCAACAACACCCCCCCCCCCCCCCCAACACACAGCAGACACACACAACCTTCGACCTCCCTAAAGGCATTTTGTGGCACCTTTTTTTAAGAGTGTCCTCACACTCCTAACACCGAGCAGACACATGCACAGGCATTAATCGTCTCCGGGACCGACACATATTTGTTGTCGGGGTCCTTCAAGGTTTAGGTGGTAACATCATCAGACTGCTAGGATTAACTGGTGTGTGTGTGTGTGTGTGGGGAGGGGAAATACCCAACCACTTAAAGATACGGTTCAGCCAAAACAAATGTTTACTCTTAGGTGTGTTGGGTTTTATCAGTCTAGATTGGTGTGAGTTAGCTTGAGTCTCCCCCAAAAGAATACTACCGAATGACAAGGTTCGTGAAGACAAACCACAGAGCTTGTTGTGTGCGGTTCTGACAGTGCTCACTCGTAGCTGTGTGTAATTCGGTAGAAAGAAAGTAGTTCCAATTGGGTATGCGATCATTACTAGAACCATAAAAGGGAAATAGAAGATTACTTACTTTCAGGAAAGTATTGCTTTAATTTAATAAAAGGGATCATTTTAGTTCAATCAAAGTTAGAAGTTAGAACATGAAATATATAACACAATTGCAGATGTAACACAACATAATATGACTTCCTTGTACTTCTGCAGCAGCTGCAGGCGTGTATCATTTCTCTTTCAGTTTACTTTAGTCCGCTCGTGTTTAGTATCTGTATATTTATTGGTCTGGTTTACTCCGCATGGACATAGTTTAGTCTACTCTGCCCTACTAAAAGTTTAATTGACTTCCCATCGTGCCTGTGTTTCGAATCAGTGACTCATCACTGTAACAAATGTTCTAAATGATATTATAATTATCTCGAGCTGGATCCCTCTTTGGTGAGGCAGGAACATCCCGAGGAAAGACGGGGACCGAGGGAGGTCCAGGTGAATGTGCAACACTTGTTTGTTGGTTGCCGGTTTTTCAGCTAGTCGTCCGCAAAACAGCTGCACGGGGAGAAAGAAACAGAGAGCAGCTGCAGGCCAGTTGCCAACCTCACCAGAGTGCTACAAACGGAACTGCCTACAGCGTGGGAACTGGCACAAACACACACACACACACACACACACACACACACACACACACACACACACACACACACACACACACACACACACACACACACACAAACACACACACATGGCTGAGGCTTGTGGCCAGGAACAGTCCAGCCAGTCTTTCACTGCTGTCGTTTGCCCCCATCTATTGGGGTGGCTTTCCTGTTATAACTTCAGCGTTGCGCTCAAAAGGATTCCCTGCTCGTCTTAAGCTTGAGGAAATTGTACAACTTCAGGGCTTATGAGGGCCCTTCAAAACCTTTTTGATCAACTCCAGAACACATGGTGGGTAAAACCAGAGCTGTTTTTCTTAGATCCTTAAAGTTTCGTGAGCATGCACGTCTTTCCCGCAGCTACAAACCAGAGCTCTATGACTTAGTAATTAGGAAAGCCGTCAAGATCCCAAGTCTTAAAAGTTAAAGTCTGACTCGTTTTAGTGGCTATTAAGGAGCTATAAACCCTTTTCCTTTTGCTAATGTTGTAAAACGACCAAAACATGGCTGAAAAACAGAATGAATCCCAAAGCACAAGCTCAGGATAACACATTATGAGAGCTGAAGATCAGTTAGAGTCTGCTCTGAACCCGGATGAGCATATTTCAAGGGATGCCCCCTGTGTCACTGCAAGGGGCCCCCCAGAAACAACAAATAACACTAATCGAAACAAAAGTTCCTTTTGTGCTACAGACGAGAAAACAGACAGAGAAGAAGAAAGACAGAGAGGAGAGGAGAGGCCATACGAGAGGCAGAGAGCGCAAAATGAAAGGGCTGAATCTAACAGAGGAGTCCATTTATTCATTCATCCACTCTCCGCTGACCCTCCCACAGCCGATGCGTAACGTGCTGTAAGGTCTACAACACTTTCCTTATTTGTACAAATAACTTTGTAGGGAGTTCCAGGCTAAGCAAGATACAGATCTTTTTCTTTTTTTTAAAATGGTCTACTGTGGTCAAACTTAAAATCACATTCCACTTGAAATTGCTGCTTTTATACAAGAATGTCTCACAGGAAGGGCACCTGAGGTTAGATGTGCAATAATGTGTATATGGTAGAATCCCTTAAACCATCAATCCATACCATTTCCTTTCAAATGTTGCCACTGAAGAGGGGTTTTTAATATACATGTTTCTTTTATGTACTTTTTACTGGGTTGCATTTTAAACAACACAGATAAACATTACCTTGAAAAAATAATATTGATATATCATATTGAGATATACAGTATGTCCTGATTACTATATTCCACGTTATCCGATGTGAAACATTAATAAGCACAAAGAAATATACTAAGATTTAGTGTACAGACATGCTGTCAGCTCTGTAGGAAATAAATGGACAAGCTTTACTTTAAGCTATATGCTAACGTAGCATCAACATACCAACATGTTCAGAAGGATATAGGCAGGCTTATGATGACTTTTTATCATGGTACTTTAGAGCGTTAGCATGCTTGCAAATTGGCGTTATCCCAAAGAAGAGCCGAAGGGGTTTTCCAGGTATTTGGTCACAAACCACAGCACTGGAAAAGTTAGCGTTAGCACCAACGTGGAAATACTTGCACATTCTCTTCCTCTTTCTGTGGGTGGAGAAGTTATTTCTGCTGCTTGGAATAATGATGTTAATGGGGGGGGAAGTTGCTGCTGTGTAACAGCATCCACTAACATGACAGGTGTGCTGGTGAGAAGAAGGATTAGCAATATGCTGCTCAAAGTGAAGCCTTGTCGACACTTCCAAAAGCATCAACACACAGAAGGCCAGATTCTCTGAGTAAATACCTCGGGTCATTAGCAAATTGGGCGACATGGTAGGAGATACAACAGAGTGTGTGTTATAGGTTTCAAGAGAAGCAATTACTTTCCAATTACGATAAAAGCCTCTTTAGGACTAATTTCATAGAAAACACACTTTTTGGGGATGTGAACTTTTCTCTCCTCTGTTTCCCTGTGTTTTCTTCCCTCCTGCACCTCCACATCCGACCCCCGAACACCACACAGCCTGCCCCCTCCCCCAGCCCATAATACACATCCAGACAAACACACACCTCAGGTTAATCAGTTCACACACACATACCGCACTCTACCCCCAATGCACCCCACCCAGCACCTCTGGCTAATCGCTTCAAAGGAAGATGCTATCAGTCCGAAGAAAGAGCCACTGAAGCAAATCCCAGACCGCTTCGATCTGACAAGCACCATGGAGCCTTTCGAACAACAACACTGCTCTTTCTGAGCACAGGAAAACAGATTGAGCACTATAGGTGGACACCAGTCTTTAATCAGGAACGCTTGATAGACTTAATTCCCATTTTTGAGGTTCAAAGTCGATCAAGATGAGCCCTTGAGAAGCGTCTTAAGAGGCTTAATGCTGTGTATCCCCACTCCACTGTTTGAAAGTTCAGCTTTTAATCAATCAGGAAGAATGGAGGAGGCATAAAAGAAACCAGACCAGGCGAGTAAAGAAAAAGGACAAACAGATGAGGCAGGGAGAGACACAGAGAGGTCTCCTGGGGGTATTTCCTTAAGTCTGCCACTCCCTTCATCCCTCCCTCCCACTTGCTGCAAACCAGGAACAACAAAGCTCTGTTTGTTTGATCGATAAGTTCAGTGCTTTACTTGGAGACTCTCCTAAAGACGAAGGCAAACACAATGCTGCGTTAAGTGACACTTGTAAAAGGTGCATATTTTCTGAGAGCAAGAAATGTGGTATTAATTATACAGGAAATGGATTAAGTGGTAATTGATACACTTCCAATTATTGGGGCATTCAGCCTTTGAAGACAGCAGTACAATGTCTTCTGCAGCTTTGAAGGGGGCTTTCCATAGTTGAACAAATTCCCCTAAAGATGGCATAGTGATGTCATCAGGGGTTAACTAACAGCGTTTGGTCAAGACTGCATCACACACTGTTAGTTTAAGATGGAAAGACGTGTGTTGAGAAGTTTGTAATGTGAATAATGAATGGATATTCACGTGTGTTTAAACACTGCTTTGATTCCAAGGAAATTCCTTTCTCCCCTATAATCAGGGACAAATCTCACGCCTTTTACACGAAAATTCCTAGAAAATTACGGACGTGTTACCCGTCATCTGGAAGGCGTGCCTCCCCGGGGGGCCGCGGGAGAGTTTAAAGAGGGATGCTGAGGGAGAATATGCGTTAGGTGAGAGGGACAGGTGCTTATCACTCGTTTTCAGTCGGAACAAGTTGCACTTTTATTGCATATTTGAAAACTGCTGATCAAGTTGTTCGATTTCATATTGGGGGGAGGCTAGAAAAAGGTATAACTGTGGAAACTGTGTATCTGAAGAGGAGTACTTTAATGGTGAACCAGGTGATTAGCGGTTGAGTGGCTGACCAACAGGGAGGGGAGGGAAGTCCAACAGAGCATGAGAGCGTTAATGGTCCAGGCATGTTTGAGTCTACCTGTGTGAGAGGGGATAACGAGTCAGGGAGGGGGCACTTTGATGACCCTTTAAGATGACCTCTGACCCTCTGAAAAGGTTAAGAGGCAGATTAGGAGGGGAAGGGGAATTACAAATAGACCCCCCACCCCAGGCTGATTACAAGTGATGCACATCCTCCAGGAATTTGGGATTGTGTCTCTCACAATGACCAAAACGTACTTGTGGGATTACACGATGAACTCATCCAGTCATAAATCATGCCTCCATCCATCTTACCTTGTTTGAAGGTCCATTGGTTCGGGTTGGCTCTTCGTACGCGGCTACGTTCTCCCATGTTGCGACCACAGCGTGTGTGGGCGTGAATTTAGCATCTGGGAACCCTCGATGTACCTCCTGGGTGAGCAGATGAATGAATGAATGGTGAAATGAAGTACGAAAAGAAAAAGATGGAGGGTACAATGGATTGAACTAATGGATGAACTGAAAAAAGGAAAGAATTCAGATCCCTGGTTAATTATTTTACAGAACGTATTCATCGCAACATGTCAAGGAATCGTCCATAGCTTAAATGAATGTGTGGTAGGTAAAGGGAGTAACATCAGCGCCATTACCACTGGCAATTGACGCTCATAGACATACAGACCTGGGCCACTCTGTTGAGTACACTGGGCGTTTCCGTCACGCGGTAGTAGATCTGCCCTCGCCCTCCGCTGGTGTCGATGTCAGCCAGAAAGGGAGCCACCACAGGGAAATCCGTTGGCAAGCCGTCGTCAACGTACTGCTTTTCCATCGGCAGGTCCTGGCCGGATATGATACCGTTGGTAGCCACCTAGAGACAGAGAGAGTAAATGATTAGTAATCAGCACCAGCATTTTAATACCAGGGCCGGGTCGAGAAGGTACTGACTGAAATAACCCATCATAAAGAACGTCTCTTCTTCTCTACCCGGGGGATTAACCGATACCAACCTCCTCATACAAACACAGAATATTGTTATATGTAAAACACCGTCATGAACCCATGGAACCTCCTAATGAACCCGTACCCCCCTCATAAGCCACAGGAACCTCCGTGGGCACTGCTGGAGGCCCCCCAGGAACCACATAATGAACCCCTAGACCTCAAGGTTCTAGAAAACATTCAAACCACATTCAACTCAACTTCCTCTGGATGTATTTTCTGTGTAATGAGGAATGACTGATGCAGCAGGGATGTGTATAACAAGTGTCATTCAGAGCAACACTCAGCGGTTTATGCATTTAGATGTATTTAATCAGTGCTGGAATGGAGCAAAGTGTATTTATTCAAGAGCTGTACTGCAGTCAACTAGCAATAATGTGGACATTTGCTGGGTAGCTTGCCTATAGTATTACATCATAGTGTAATAGCTGATTATAAGTCATTTGAATCTGCAGAGTATCTATAGCTGCTAAATCAATGCACAGAGGTTGGATGTGTTACACCCCTCCCTCTGAAATGGGATCTTGAATTTGCACTCCAGAACAATACTTAGTTACTTTCCACAGTTATATAGTAATATATAATACACAGGCTTGATATGCTGCAGGACCTTTTCTTATAATGGATTCTTTTAATCACTATCAAATCTGATCTCCCACCACTGGGCTAACAGCAATCAGCTGGAAGATAATACAGGCACAATTTATTCCTAATCACCAGTTGATTTTCGACATCTGTTGTCAATCAATTATTTTAACATGAGATTTTTATTATTTTCAAAATAAACACAATAAAGAAGTTTATAATCTAGCACAATATAGACGTGTATATTGATATAAACTGCAGTGGGAATCATTTACAAGCACGATTTATCATTATCACCAGTGGACTATCAACATCTGTTATGTATCAATCAAATTTGACAGTCGTGGAATCCATATATTTCCAAAATAAGACATGCTCAAGAAATGTATATTACATATTACCATTGTAACATATACTGCAGTGGGAGTAATTTATGGTCAATTGACAGACTTTACACCAGAATAAAAACAATAATTTTCCCATTCACACATGCTAATAAATCGCTCCATTTGGCACCATAAAAATATCCAACAGCTGCAAACTTCCCCTGCAAAAAGTTTTCACGCTTAACTTTCTGAGAGTAGCGAGCATGCAGATGAGTGCTGATGAAGTGGACTTACATATAGCTGTGAGAACAGGGAGTCGTAGAAGTACACGGGTCTGGGCAGGGACAGCACTCTGGAGGTTTCATCGTCGCCCTCTGCCAGAATCTGGTCTCCGCTCAGAGAGCCGTACGGGAACATGTCAGTCCTCTGGATGGCTGTCACCACACACACCGTGCCGCTCCAGCACAGCACACACACCGCCAGCATTGCCCCTCTCTCCATTGTAGAGCCGGGCTGACACTCAGAGAGGTTCCGATGGACTGAGAGAGGCCAGCAGAAAGAAGGAGATCTCTCCTCCTCTCTGCAGAGCCTCCGCAGGGAGGAGGGGGGAGGGAGGGAGGAGCTTAGGCGCGCTCTGATTGGTCGGGCTCGGTTTGAGTGACAGCGGGCAACATCTGGCTCGTATTAGAGAAAAGACAAATAGAGCGTTTTTAATCCGGATGCAACTCTATCTGTTTCACAACAATGAAAAAGAGACATTGTTTAATTTTTATGCACGTGAGAATTTCCTTGAACGACGTTTATCAAAATAAAAGTGAAAGTGGAAACGCCTGGGTACTCTATACTTTAACACAGAATAAATATCCAGAATAATATTTTAATCTCCAGTAAATTTAAGAAGGCTTTTTTGAAATATATATATATATTTAACTTTTTATTTTAAACCTCACTTTTGAATGAAATTACATATTCTTTTAATTCATTTTATTTTATTTGCTTTTTTACTTAAGCTTGGGCGCCATCTACTGGCCGGAACAGCATATAGCAGCATGTCACAAGTACAGGTTTAATGCCTTCATATGGTTAAAACCAAAGTTTAAATGTATTATTAAAAAACATATTTTATAATATTTGGCAATAACCTAATATTTCAGTCACATTTAAAGCAAAAAAATGTTCTGCTTCTGTGCAGATTAGCTGCTTTTTCTCTCTGTAACTTCTTCTGTTGGTGAGAGAAAACAACACTCATTTGGACAAAGAAAGGCATACACAATTACATTAAACAGGGTAAAAAATAAATGTCCAAAACCCCAGGAAGAGCAACACACTCTATCAGGATGGACAGACCGTTAGTAAAATTCAAGGAGGACATTGAGCAACTTCCAGGTGCTGCAGAAACAGGAAAGTCCTGAGCCTCTACCATAAAGACCTGTGAACAAATAGATACACAAACACACCAGGCAATGCTAAATAAAGTCCACATTCAGACAGAAGGAGCACAGATAAGAGAGAGCGTGGTGAAAGACAGGACGCCTGGAATGAGGGAGAGACATCCAGGGGAGAGAAAAGCCTCATACAGGGGACAAGGGGGGAGAAAACAAATACAAATTCAGGGAATTACAAAGGCATATACTTCATCACACAATTTTAGGGCGGACAGACACACATAGTGTTGAGCATGTGTTTCTGATGCACAGCAGACTGAGGGCAGATGCATATCCCAGGCCAAACATTAAATCATGTCTGCTAGTAATGTCTTTTTTTAAATGTGACACACGGTTAAAAATATAAGCACAACTCATTTAATTTAAATACAATAACTTTTTGCATGCTAAATGTTTATTTGAAATAATCATATTTTTGGCAATGATAAAAACCAAAAGAAAATACTAATTCTTTGCTAAGTTATGTAAACATTTAGAAAAGTATTGAGACTCTCCAAGGACCACGCTCTATTAGAATATACCTTACAGTGTTGATGAATCAATAACAGCTGATGCTTGCACTAACCCAGATCAACCTGTAGGTGGAGCCAAGGCCACGTTGAGATCGAAGAGGGATTTTACTCTATTCATTTAGCCTGTAGGTTTTATTTTGAATATGTGAAACAAGTTTACAGTCAGTTTACCATATTTAACATTCAGTAGAATACTACAATCTACAATGCAATATAATCTGCTCAAGTTTACGTTTGGATAATAGCGTATACATTCACAATTGATCAAATTTCACTCACACAGTTTGAGAAGTGTGGTGATGTTTATTCTCTGGTTACGTTTTTCAGTGTTTCAGTGTGTTATTACAGGCTGACTTGCTTCAATTGTGACATCAGATATTCAGCAGAAATCAATGAATTCATCAATAATTCAGACAAGGGCCATCAGCAGGACGGACACAAACAATGTATCATGTTGACATAAAGGAGTGATGAAAGAAATTAAGCCTTGCTGTGGGACCCTGTGTGTGTGTGTGTGTGTGTGTGTGTGTGGGGGGGGGGGGGGGATAACAATACATACAGCACTGTTCAGCACTTTAGATGAAGCCAAACCCCCAACAAAGGCTGTGTACCAGCAGAGCAGACCAGGATTTGAGGATTAAGTCCTTGATAAATAATTAAAATGCTTCTAAATAAAGAACCGAGACTCAGACAGGATCACTTAAGATTCCCAGTAGAGCATTCCCATAATCACCTGGATCCATATCAACTCAAGGGTGCATCAGGAAGTCTCAAAAATCTGGATTGTTAGCAGAAATCTTAAGTGTGTGGATTTAGTTTTAAAAGATTCAACTGGTTTTTTTCCTAAGGAAGCGGAGCAAAGGAAAGGAAAGGGAAATACAAATGAACGTCAGAAAGGAAGGAAAATGGAATTTAACAAATTGGAATGGAAAAAAACATTTAAAAAAAGTAAAGATGACAGGAAACAAGGGTAAGTAAGGCACAGGTGATGAAAGTATGTTGGCGTCAGTGAGGGCAGAGGACAAGGTAAAAGAGGCCTCTGCCGGGTGAGGTAACAAAAATAGAGCAGCGGTAACAGGAGGCAAAGAGACTGGTGAAGGGAGAGATTGGCCTAGAAGAACAAAGAAAGAGAAGCAACAGGAAGATAACAAGAGGTGGGGAGGCAGGAAGGAAGAAGAAATGCATAGGATTCCTGTGAGCCGAGGGCTGTCGAAACTAGAAATACATTTGTCAGGCAATAAAATGTACTGTATATGAATTACTGCCTGTTGATGTCATGCACTGGATACCTCAACAACTAAAGCACTGCAACATAGAAAGACACAGTGAGAAGAAGCGATGATGGCATAATGGCAGTATGTCACAGACAAGGGTGCGTTAATAGGTCTGAAACAGCACTCAAGTGCTTTCAACATACATCGTAGCCCTTTTTATGGCCTCTTTGGCTTGTTCTATTAAAAAAAATGGGTGAAATAAGGCAATTATAATATCATTGAATCAAATTGAGTTGCAGTATGCCTTTACGGTTGGTGTCATCCCCCCGAGATGAAGCCTGGCACAAGTCTGTAAAGGGAAACACAAACACAAAATTGTTATACTGGTTAAACATAGAGACAGGCCAGTGTGTCCAAGTACACATATCAAACAAACACTCTGATCCCAATGGGAAATTAAAGCTTCATGTCTATGAGCATGTGGGAGGAAACCAAGGGATATAGGCAATCTCCACACAGGAAAACACACATCTTGCATGCTGGGTCCTTTGAATTTTATATTCATAGGGAAGGAAAAAGAGGACTTATGTCAACATACAGTTTGTCCACAAAACATTCCATAACGTTCCTAAAGATATATATTATTACCATTAGTATTAACAGCCCAGGACATCTGCCATACATTTGGGAGACGGATTCCCTCAATTTAACATATTTAGTTATCCAAAAAAAACAAACATACAAAAGTAGAACTTATAAATATGTAAATGACTATTGTCCAGTATATAAGATATATATTGAGTTCTCTTGTCTATATTATTATGTCTGACTACAGGTTGCACCTTCGTTATTATAGTACATTTTGAAGGAGAGGCTTGTATCTCGGGGTGGGTGTACCCTGTGACGTCACCGCATCATACCCTGTAACCCGGGCCCAATCATCCCTACTGCAGCACAGTGCCGCGCGCCTCGCCCTCTGCACAGCTCACCTTTAAACCAGAGCGCCTTAAAGTCAAACAAGCGACACGTTGGGATACATTTCTTTGCTGAGCGACTAAAGCTGGATTAACACACTGACTTTAAAGTCTACACTACGGGGAGTAGGTTGTAAAACAGGTGAGAACTTTATTATTTGGATGCGTTTCACAGCTGTTAAGTCCACGCGGATGTTACAGCGGCTCCCTCGCGGTGTACTGTCTTTTCTGCAGCTCAATTTAAGAATACTCGCAAATGTAAAATGCTCATTCTGTCATAGCTTAACTTAAATCATTTTGTTACTATCTATTTAATCTTGCTTTGTATGCATGTAGCATTGTCCCCCAATTAAAACTAACTTTTACAACTTGTTGGACTGTTGTTGCACCTCGTGTTTCACGCTCAATTCAAATATACATCTTTTTCTACTGATTTTAGAATACCATTCCTCTTACATCCCGTCTGCTGCACAATCTGCGTTCAACTTCTCCGCAACGCGGACCCAACAGCTGGACACATCTGTCTCCGAACATATCCACGGTTGTTAGTGTGCGTTCTTCCACCGATTCAGAAAGCCCTACACTACGGCATCCGAGTGGACCCTGGACTGAGCAAGTAGGTGAGTTACATTTTTAAAAAATCAGTAATTGATGAGCAAATGGTGATTTTAAGGGTGAAATATTCTTTCAAATTCTGTGATCAGAGAATTAGAAAGTAAATGTTTCCTTTTTCATTGAATGATTTGCATGGTAGGAGGAAAGGCATCTGTCCTTATCGATTGTGGTCACTGAGTCTGATTTCGGTTATGATCCGTCTCTGCTTTCTATCATGAATCACATATACATTCATTTAAAACGCACAAGGGATTCCACATTTTCCCTGAGATTGTCATGCAACATTCAAGAGTTGACACTGGGAATACGAGCATGAAATTGTGTGTGAAAACTTGGCCGGCGGACCCCGTAGAGTCTGTCAGCTGATATCTGTGGTGAGAGAAGAGGAACAATGTTGGGTTTCACATCTCATACTGCAGCAAAGTTCGTGCCCTGGAATCTCTCAGTATATGCAACATTTTCCTTTTTATGAGAGGAGGAAGATGCACTCCCTTCTGTGTGTATGCACGGGATGAGTAACTTAGACAAAGACTTGCAATCATGGAATTAGAGTGGCGTGTGTAGTGGACTTTGTTGACATAGAGTCCAAATAGTGTCTAAAAGTAAGAGAGACGAGACAACATCGTTGACAAATCTCCCCAGATGTCGCCAGTTGGGGTTAAGTAGAAAGTACTTGAGCACAGCCCTCACATGAAGTCTTCTCTTGTGTTAAGGCACAATCTAATTTTCTTGGCAGCCACCATTATGTTTTTTTTAAATGAATCGAAAGATGTGGCCAACAGATGTTTGGTTAGCTTTGGTTTCAGAATTAGCCTCAAATTAGGAAGCAGTAACGATTTCACAACAAATCTGATACTTCCGATCACATGACACATCTGTAAACATCTGTCATGTGATATGATTTCACTTTAGGGCTGCAACTAAAATGAAATGTATATTTTGACGATTAACCCTCTGTGAGTAAAGGACATTAAGAGTAGACGTATTTTAAAAGCTGTACATCTAAAGAAATGTTCCTTTTTTCCTCTCTGTAACAGGATGGCCACAGAACATTTTAAGGACACATTTTTGATGCTCTGGGGCAAGTTTTTCTGAATAGATCTAGCTAGTTTTCAGCCAAGATGAATACAGATGAGGATCCGTGCCACAGCAAGCACTACATCGAAGCCACCAAGAGCCCGCTGATCAGCGCCATCATGTTCGCCATGGGCATCTTTGGAAACGTGGCCGCCCTGGTGATACTGGAGATCCGAGACGCAGGAACACGAGGTCCGAGCAGGGTTGGCGGCGCTCGTTGTTTCACGTCCTCATCACGTCGCTGGTGGTCACGGACCTGGCGGGCACCTGCCTCATCAGCCCGCTGGTGCAGCTGTCGTATTCGCGCAACACTACCCTGGTGGGGATGGCGCCTGTGTCCAAGAGTGTGTGCTCGTACTTTGGAGTAAGCATGACCTTCTTCAGCCTGGCCACCATGTCGCTCCTCCTCTCTATGGCTCTGGAAAGGTGCGTTGCTATCGGGTACCCCTACCTGTACAGCCGGCACGTCACCAAGAAATGTGCCTACATATCAATCCCGGTGGTGTTTTTGCTATGTATGTTATTCTGCCTCCTCCCTTTCGCTGGGTTCGGTAAATATGTACAGTACTGCCCCGGCACGTGGTGCTTCATCGACATGAACCCTATAGGAACCAAGGACCGGGTCTATGCCAACCTGTACGCCACCCTGATGCTAGTGCTGGTGCTAGCTATAGTGGCGTGCAATGGGTTCGTGGTGTACCAGCTGTTCAAGATGTACCAGCGTCGGAAGAGGAATGGCGGCTCCGTGATGGGCGCCACGAGATCCAACGGCGAACGCAAGGCTATGTCTATGGCGGAGGAGGTGGAGCACCTCATCCTGCTGGTCTTCATGACCATCATCTTCATCATCTGCACGCTGCCTCTGGTGGTAAGATGACAGCACATGCATACACCCTTACGTATAGTTTTATGGGATGAAAGGTGTCCAGTTTGTCTGCTGACCTTTGTTTCTTCATGTAAGGCTGAATGTAATCTAATAAGGACTGACTGAAAGCATTTCATTTATGTAGTTGGTGTTAATTAGCTTCATGATAAAGATTCGAGGCGGATTTTGAAGACTAGGGTTTTACCTGGCATTGATACACAGGGGTAAACACATCTTTGAATGAAAGCATATTCAAAATGGAGAGTGGAGCCTTTTTATGTTAGGATATATCCATTTACAGAGCGTGAAATGTAGCTATGGTAACTAATCTGAATTGTGTTACAACAAATGTATCTTTGGTGGCTTTCAGACCCTTTCAACATATCAGCCAGAGCATAAACATTTAGCCTTATATGTAATGCAATCTGATATAGATCTGTGTGTCTCTGCGTACTTGTGCCATTATGTGGACCTGCAGCTATTCATAAATAATACAATAGACTATGGGCTGTTCTGATGCCAAGCAATAGACAGGAAACCAAGTAGCAGTGCCTTTTTTTAGCCGAACTGACTCAGCTACAGAATGAAATTTGGACAGAGGGCGTAATTAGAAGATGAGGGTTTGTTTCTGTAACAAGTCCACCTTTTCAGAGGTCCTTAAGCTTGTACTTGTCCTCCATCCTGCAGTGGGTTACTGTGTATGATCCTGAGCCCATAAAGGATAAATAGGCAAGGATTGTGATTAGCTAATGGCAGTGCTGGCACACCACTTTGTGGGGTAGTTTAAGTGAACTTTGACAGATTTCTAATTGAATTGGCTCGTGAAAAACACACAACAGATGCTAGGAAGTAGATTTTGGGGACTATAACAGTCAGGATGGGTGGACGTACGTACAAATTCAACCCACAGTTGACCTATCATCCAGTCATTTGTCTCTGTGAGACTCTGGGGCAATCTGTTGCCACCTCTGGTATGAAAGTGTCACTGTGGATTTCAAAGGTTTAATCAATAACTCCCCGAGCAGAGTACATTGTTGTGCACTTCATCACAGACAGCACTAATGAAAGTGCCGCCGCTGTGTCTTGAAACGCAGAGTCACAAGCTGCATCCCTGCTACGATCCACTGCTCCTGCATCACACTTCATCTAATCGCTTCCACAACTTCACAAACACACTATTTCATTAGCACAGGGTTTATTCAAGTAAACAAAGTGTGTGCAAATCCTTTTATTACTTTTTGCCGAGTGTTACAGCTCTTTAACTTCACACTCAGTCACTGAAGCGTACTTAGCAAACAGTATCTGATTAAGCCTCTTAGAATTGAAGGATTTTATGGCATCATAAGGCAGATACTGATTTAGTGCTGAATGACGCTATTAACTTTTATTCCACTAGCTGCTATTATGGTGAGGAGAATTCATTTGCCACGCTATTGCTGCCTGAAGTAGAAAGCTCCCAAAGTATCCACGAGGCGATAGCAGTAAACAGACAGATGAGCACAGTGTACGCCTCAAGCATCCTATCATTTGTGTCCATTTGAAAGTGGTGACTTATTATATCGACCTCCTCTGTATACTGTGTATCAGGTGCAGACTCCTGCAGGTAGAGGACACAGTAGGTATCACCTTACTTCATTAGCTGTCTTCACTGCCTCATCAGGAGTAAAACAGATGACTCGGTACAGTGAGGTGAAACAAGGACACACAGGAAGGAGGCAGGTCTGAATTGCAGTCCCTATAGTCTTCTCCGTGCATTTTTGTTCTAATATCTCTTAAACTCCTCATCCACACATGCAGTTTTATTGGGGTTAACTTCAGTCCTATGGTAAGCCACAGCCAACACCACTGTGTGGACAGAGTAGTGAAACTATGGAAAAAACACCGTATTACAAAGCGTGCCTGCCAGCCACACCTGGATTAGAAATTCATTTCTTCTCCCCACCTTTCACATAATCATTTTGTTAACCTACAATAGCCATTGACATTTAAAACAGACTCAGAAGCTTTACACCGTTTCCCCATTTATGCTCCAACAATATTATGTTTACTCACACAAACTGAGAACAACATTTCAAAATGAGGTTTAAATTTCAAAAATCTTTAACAGATTTTCACCAGTTGTTTTTTTTACGAGGAAATATGTGACATCATTTAAAATTGAAACAGCATTTGGTGTTGTCTCGCCTAGAGGGAGTTACATTAACATAACTGCATGACATCAGTCGGAAATGTTTTATTTATTTTTAAATCCCTGTTGATTTCAACTTTGGCAGCAGGGAACATTTCTAAATGAGTTCTACATTTGCCAAAGACTCCCAGATCTGTTCCTTTATCTCCCCACCCACTGATGAGCAGTCAGTACACAGGTCCTTTTAGGCTATTGACGTGCAGCTTGTCTGCGTCCAGCTAATAGCCTGTCTTACATTTTCTCTATCAGAAACCCAGTTTCAGTAAGCAGACCTTTCCCAATCGCAGTCATGTAATCAACGTCACTCCTATATGATTCATTCCTCCTATGGGAATCTTATGTCACACAAACTGGGAAATGACTTACTTGCGGCGGTCACTTTCGGCTCTCCTCTGCTCATATATCCACAGAATGACCGCATTAACTTATTGGAAGACAGACCCATCTGCGGGAAGATGAAGAAAACCTTTTACCATATTTCACTCAAAGCGCACACTAAGTGATTATGCTGAATGGGCGGCGGTCTCATCTTTTTCATGAATGTCGGCCCTCATGTAGAATTTCTATTCCAGTTCCTTTCTTTTTGATGTAGTTGAAAGCAGAGACGTCATCTCTGATAGCAGCCGTTCATTTATTATTATCTCATGAAAGATCATTTGAACATCATGGTGGTGTTATTTGGCGTCTGACTTTCCTTAGCTCCACCGACTTGCGCCACTGCTGGTTCCAAAAAAAGCAAGATCACGACAGCCAAAGATTTTGAAGGTGTTTTATATCCGCTCTGTGGTCACACACACTTTCCATGGCTTCACATTCAATCATACTAAGAAAAACTATACGTGCATTATTTATTACGAACCTTATATAAACACTCAGTGGTGTCCGATCAGCAATCTGATACCATAGTCTGAGATCACACGCACACACACACACAAATGCTGTTCCTTCTCAAGTTTAAACTGGGGCCGGGGATAGGTGTGTGTGTGAGTAATAATAATGTGCCTCTGGCTATCTGGGATTGCATTAAAAATGGAAAAGGCCAAACAATAGCCCCGGTGGCTCAGAAAAAGAAACACATTGATTGATGAAAATAACCAAGTGATTAACTGAGGTCATAGACACTACAACATGTTAGGCATATTTGACAAACTCTGAAAAAGTTGTTAAGTTAAACCTCCTACCAGTTTCATGAGTTAAAGGCATCTGGGTACAATCATGCATCTGTGAAATGGAATATTTTAAATACTCTCACATTGTGGAAAACATAATGAAAAACAGGGGCAAGCAGAGTTAAGAGAGATCGTCACCTCTGGCTGGAGTGTTTGCTCAGACCACTTTCTCATCACAGTTCCTGAGTTTAATTCCTGGAGCATCAACCCCCGACACACACTTCACATCAACCCTTGTGTTACGCTTCCTGCTGCTGAGAGAGGAGAAGAAAAATGAGTGGGATTTACGCTAGAGCCTGACCGTGAAATCCAACTTGGTTGCAAAACAAAAAAACTCTTGTCTCCACACGCACCCTCGATCCATCGCCTGCCCCTCATCACAGTCATGATCTCATGCCGATACGTTCAAACGAAATTGGGATTAGCATGGAGCTGTTCAACACTCAATGAAACAATACATTGCACACCTCAGTAGCTCGATTGGTAGAGTGATTTGTTTATATACCTTTATCTGATTTCACAGATGAGGTTGCAGATGTCAGACTTTAAGTCTAACAGCTGCTTCTGTTCCCTTAAACAAGACTCTTGGGGTTTTTCGCAGCTTCCCGGCAACAATTGTGAGACTGATCAACGGGAAGCTGGCTTAATGATATTGGCACAAAAACGTTAGTGCAGCCAACCATCGCTTCTCATGAAGTTGGGTGCTGAGTCAATTAAGAAGAGTCTGTGGCTAGATGGTGCAAGATACACTTAAGAGAAAAAGGTGTTGTGGAAAGCAGAGATTAAAAAGCGAATGGAAAATGCCACGTAATGGAACTAGAAGGGCCAAAAGCCAGTGGTGTAAAGTTCATTACTCAGGTTACATTTTAAAGCACTTGTACTTTACTTAAGTATTTCCCTTTAATGCTTATTTATGCGTCTACTGTTGTATTTTACTTGTCCTAAACATTTATTTTTTTGTGTTTACGCCCCTTGATTCTGATCTGCTTCAACATTTAATTGGTTCATGCTTCATCCTTCCAGAAAATGTCATGAAAATGAGTATTTTCTCCATAATCCTGCTGAGATCCCACAGGAAACCAGCAAACACACCCTCCTTCGGGGCGGTAATAACAGAAGCAGCGCTGTGAGTGAATAGATTGACTTTACAACCTGTTGTACAGTCACTTCACCTTCACATTTCACTGGATATTGTTCCTGTCTGAACCCCAGAGACAGCAGCAGCAGGGATTTCTAAACCTTGGAGCTAGTCATGGCTTCCATGGATTGTACTTATGTGCTGGTTCCCAACCTTGTGGACATCAGCCCTGGGAGTTTTCTGCTACTCACTTCATGATCTCACTGCCACATTTGAACCACAGACAGGAAACAATGAATGAAATCAGCAGCTCATTCCTGGTCTCTGTGGTGCTACTAAAAACAGCCGTGTTTAAAAGCTGTTTCCAATTAAAAGAGTTTCCAAAGTGACACAACGTGGTCAACATTTGGTAGAAATACATAAACAAAATCATTCAAATGTATTAAGCATGTCACTGTGCAAACTATCTATAGGTATCAACAATTTGGATCTGCCACAGCATTCAACATCTGCCGCTCAGCCTCTCCTAAGGCCTCTAATTACACACATGTTCAGACACTCGAGGACCAATCTGTGTTTGTCCTTATAAAAGCAAACAAAATCCTGAGAGTCATTTAAATATCCTCTTGGCATTAGGACAGTACTCTCTACTCCGCAAACATCCTGTTCTAGGATAAGTGATAAAGATTATTGCGTCAGAGGACACAAATATTGAACATGCAACATGAACTTTTTACTACAGTATTCACTACACAACAGTTAGTTTCGAGCAAAGGTTCAAACCCAAACACATGCTGGTATGTTAAGTTCCCTTAAAACTATTTGCCAGTCTTTGAACACTTTGATGATAAATTACAGGGCCGATCGACAACATTATAATTAGACAACAGCGTGTCTGTGTGTGGTTTAAACTTCTATTGTTCAACTCCCGTATCCCCATGGACTGGTCCTGTCTGTAGTCATGTGTTAATGATGCTATAGAGGGTTTAGTGACAGATTAAGACCAGGATGGTAACTAGGATGTGCGGCTGTCATGGTTAGTGTTAGCATATGGTTTATACTTTGGTAGCCAAATGAATTTCCTCTTCTTCCCTGTCTCAGATCCGGGTGTACATCAACTCCATCCAGAAGCGCGAGTCTCACCCCATGGACCTGATCGCCTTGCGCTTCATCTCTGTGAACTCCATCATCGACCCCTGGGTCTTCATCCTCCTCTCCCCAAGCGTTCTGCACTTTTGCTGGGCCTACATTTCCAGGGCCCCCCTGGGACTGTCTAGGGGGTCCGTTTTTAAATCTTCCATGGCCAAAGAAAACTCTCCAGGGAACATTGAACTGAGTCGCCCGACGTTAGAGTACACCGAGCACTTTCCCTCTGGGGAAAGCCTATGACCATAACAGTTCCTTATTATTCCATATTTATATTTATTGGACACATGATGAAGCGAGGACGTTTCCTGTGCCACAACATGCCTCCCATGTGGGGGGTGTTATCTATTTTATGGATGTGTTTCCATAAGATAAAGGCCCTCACTGTGACTTCTTGCCAGACACTTGGGATTTCCTCCTACTCCTAGCATTTCAGCTGAGTGTATGCATGGTGACTGCACACTGACTTTCCACAGTGTTATAATGCAAGTGTAAAAGCCACTCTTGCTTGTATGTTATACTCATTAATCAATGGAAGGAAAAAGGCTACTGATGGAAGCTAAAAGAGACTTCCTGCAGGACAGGAAATAGGCAAAGCGCTCTTGTCTGTTCATTGGAGAAGCTTGTGACAGAATGCGACACACACCTATCCAACGAGGACTTGCTGTACATTCAACTGCTGCTTTCCAAATTAACCTGTCATTGTATCGAGCACAGTCAAAGACAGGAGTCAATATCAGATGAAAACAAACCAGGGTAGCAAAAACTAAGCACATTCAGAACAAAATAAGAGGATACATAAAGGAGGGTTAGCCATTTTGTTAGCAAATGTACAGAAGGGAGTGGTGTTGCAACAGGAGAGCGTTATGCTGTGCATCCCACTGAAGAATACCTAAACACAATCCAGACATGAGACATGTTCACACAAGACTAAATGAGAACTGATATTATTTATCCCAGGCACGACTCTCCTTTGAACCCTTCCTCTTCTGGACTCTTAACCCTCAGACTTTAGCCCCTGGTCTGCTTTGGTAACCTTTCCCCTCGCTCAACTAGCAGATTCCTGCTGGAAAGGTCACAGGTCAAAAAGCCTGGAGCCTAGTCAAAACTCGGGCAGTTTTGAGAGAAAAAGTTATGTTGATCATGCATTTATATATAGTAGCATATACCTTTGTATCATACGGATAATCCATCCTAAGTTCTTCATATGTGCAGTTGCCTTTAGACTTGAAATGTCTGCTTTATATATTATAATTAGCAGCAGAGCGTTAAAATACGATCGTTATCTGGCTGTATTGTAATGTTTGTGAAAAAGGCACACAAATGTAGCAAACCGTGGTACTTTTTAAAGAGCAATTCCCTCTCGATATGATAGAAATCTCATTTGAAATGATTTTATAAGAACACTTTTACAGGTCAGGTTCTCTTTATGTATCATCAAAGGATAAACTATTCCCTCACGTTAGTTTTACTTGAAGTTAAAGGTGCCCTGTGTAGTTCTGTTCAGTATTACTCATTGAAACTCATTGAGTCCCCATGCATGTAATATCCTGCCAATTGGCACTACCATTGGTCGAAAAACACTTGGTCTGGAGCTTTGAAAAATGCAGTTTTAAAGCAAATGACTAAATATAATTTTATTTGTACAGCATGTGGAGAATAGAGCCAATATGTTTTGCAATGTGTGTGTTACCCTTTAAAAAGTACCATCATAGATAAGTTCTCAGTTAGTATTCAGGTCATTATGGGACAGAACGCTCCTTTGTTCTGTTATGTTGCTTAAAAAGGATTTGGAAACTATGAAAAGAGCAACCCTTTATTGTTATCCATCAACTTTACGACTGAAGTGCCATTTGAACTGCATTCGTTTTACTGGAGGAACATCTTGAAATGTTATTTTCAATGCGTGCTTTAGCAGAGCACCGCCATTCATCAGGGACAGTGAGTGTGTCCACTTAAAAAGATGCTAATAGCCCAGATGGAAAACGTCATGATTTCAATCTCTGTTGTGTCCTCGTGCTCATTGTTCAAATGTTTGAACGCCAAGTAAAGCAAATCAAAATGCTGGTTTGCTTTCAAAGCCACCTGTATTAGATTATAATGATGTTGGTTCTGACTGACCTGAATTACAATTAAATGATCTGTGAAGAAACACGTTGTTTTCTCCACTGTTACGTTTGTGCATCGGGAAAAGAAACACATGTTGGATTCATACAGCGTGATGTTACACAACACCATGGGGAATTTTACTATAACAGCATCTTTTCCTGTAGAGTGGATCAAATTCAAACTGGGTTCAAGTGTTAGCTGGCAAGAAAATAAGCTACTACAGACTTCTGCATGAGGTCCGCTCATAAATCTCTCGAAATAGGAAAACATTGGGTTATGCAACAGCAGGGGTCCAGTGTAAATCGAAGAAATGTAGTCCTGATGTGTATAATGTGAGGGAAAAAAGGTTGGGGTTGCCAGAACATTAGTGAGCATGAGTTGAACTTTGGGGCTGCAAGCCTTTTATTTGAGAGTGTCACGGATGTGTGTATTTGAGTGTGTGTGTGTGTGTGAGTGAGTGTTGTGAAAACGGCGTTTTATTGCCTCTGTTGTTGGTTCTGAGATCAGCATCAAAATGTTCAGTGTTTACGAGAGTCTCTTACTGCTTCCTGTTTTCCTGTTGCATTTTTTTGCAAATATATTCCCACATACATGCCTCTGAGTCCATGTGCCTACAATAAGTGCAAGCTTGTGTGTATGTGTATGTGTATGCTCGTGGGTTTGCGCGTGTGTGTGTGTGTGTGTGTGTGTGTGTGTGTGTGTGTGTGTGTGTGTGTGTGTGTGTGTGTGTGTGACAGACAGCACTGCTATGTCAAACGAGAATGCTACCTACCTGTCTTGTACTCTCTTATTATAAAGTACTGTAGATGAAACTGACTGCACTGAGTGTGTGTGTGTGTGTGTGTGTTATGGCTTGTGTAAATAAACATCTCATCCATTACATATTCTGTCCGACCTGCTTTGTAACCCCTGCCCCACACACACACACACACACACACACACAGTTGTTGGATGGTTTCCAGATGTGACGATTGAGGCACATCTTTCAGTTGGGTGGTGTGTGGGTGTGTTGGTGTTTGGGTGTGTGTGCCTTGAGGTATTTTTTCCGGGCCACACTGCCTTGTTCATGTACAATATTTTCTGTGGTGTAAGCTAAGTAGATCAGTGTGTTGAGGGTCAGCTCTATGGAGTCTTGCAGCAGCAAAGTCATCGACGATATAACCAAACAGGAAGTGAAACAAAAACGTCTTGTGATCGAGATCATTTGTTTTGCTGTCAGCCATAGCTTTATGGTCATAACTGCGTTTGTTGTTGTGATGTTTTTGCTTCCTTTCAACACTCGTATTTATTTACGTGTATTTTGCACTTATGGAAATAAGCTAACTGCACTTTTATGTCCTAGCACTTGCACTCTGTGTGATAACAATAAAGTGTAATGTTGAATTATACTTTAAATTGTTGACTTTTTACTTGTTAATGAAACATAAAAATGATGCCTAGCACTTACACAGGAAACTCATGGGCTAAAGTTAGGGATCGCATGCAGAACGATAGCTTTTTATAAAAGATGTTCATAAGGTTCTCATTGTTTACCAGCTTTATTTTTATCTTCGTTTTGCATGCACAACTTCAAATTTTAAATGATGTTTTAAGGGCAAATGCCATTCTGAGTTACACAGCTTTCATTTGACACAGTTTAGCCTTTTTGTTTTGATTTTGAAAGTGCAGGTCAATAAAAATGATTCTACTTTTGAGAATGCGTGAGCAGTTAAATCCAATTTTCACTGAAAAACAATTTCAAGAGACTTTGGAAATATGTTTTTGTGTTTTCACTTTCACCTCATCGTCTCCTGAGTGCAAAGATTCAATTGGTTGACTTATAGAAATAAGAATCAATCATCGGGGATATGTCACAAGCCACACTACTACATATAGTCCTGAGCTTTGCAGATTTAACTGTTGAATGATTTTAGCGCCATGTGTTTTCTCGCCATCCCTTCCTTCTCTCCTCTTGCAACATGTCCTTGTCTCCTCTCCTCCCACCATTAGCCGGTGAATGTGACATAATCTAATTCATCAGTAGTAATGATTCAGGATTGGAGTCATTAAATGCCACAGCTCATTTATATGCCAACCTCTCTCTCCCCCTTTCAACAATAGTGCCCAGAGAGCCGCTTGGCAACCACTGAGCGTGTGTGTTGGTGTGAATATTTATCAGTATGCCATCACTAGCGTCTGGCCCAGACGAAATGCGTGGCTGAGGTTGAAAAGATGATGTATCGATAAAAGCAAAATGCAATGGAAATGTCTGAAGGTTGACATACCTGGAACATGTGACTGCAATGTCTAAAAACACCCTCCTCATTCCTTCACACATATCTGACCTAACCTTCCTCAAAATAATACATGACAAAAAACACTTACGTGACATTTTCATCCAGTTTTATACACTGTATTTCACCGCATTTCTCTGGCCTAATCACGAGTCAAAACGATGATGAAATGAAAAGTAATTTGAATAGAAACTTGGCATCTACTTCCAGGGCAAGCTAACCAAACTGGCTGCAAACCGAATGAATGATAACATGTTCCTTAAATGAGATAGGACTTAAACGCCAAGCTTATACTAAACAGCTGATCAAAGTCCAGATGAAAAACTCCATTAATACCTCTATACTAAAATCACTCCGCCTCAATTAAACCTCGTAGCGTAAAAAGGACCAAAGAGTTGAGTCATATTCCATCACCAAACTCTCAAAAGCACACGTCATTTGATTTCATATCGACAAGAATGTCATTTCCCCCTTTAATTCCCCCTAATTCCCAATTTATCCTCCTTGCTTTATGTCAATTAATGTCCAACCAATAAACAATTGCATCCAGCTACCCGACCAGACTGCCGTAACAGGATTTATCCCGTGTAATTGATTAGATGATTAATCAACCCTGTCTGTTTAATTAGATAACGCTGTGTGTAATGTGTAGGTCACAGGAAGGAAGGAGTTGGATGTGAGTTCAGGTTGAATGTGAGTACGCTACTCTGCAGATCACAGATAGTGAGTGGCACAGGAGGCTGACTCGTACTGTAGCTCTGGGGACTCATTAAACATTCAAATAGATATTTGAAATGAAGTACTTAATGCTTGGGGGGCTCAAGGTTTTGGTTTGGAGTTTCTAGCCTTTTTGGGCCTCGTCTTCCAAGTTTTTGCAAACATAGAAAGTGTGTTTACAGATGATACAGAGTTGAGTGTCATCAGCGTACCATTAGGGACAGAAGCTGGATGATGCAAGCAGTTTAAATATCATGTGGGATGACAACAAGTGCATTGTTCCGAGAATAATTTGGGTTAAAGAATGCTTCTAAGTCATGTCAGAAGCAGACTTATGAGTCAAACTAGTCGGTTAACGCCTTGTTATTCCCGTCACATAACATAGAAAGTTGTTAGTGAATAATAGTTTCCCCTCTTTGTAAATGCGTGTCCTCTCTAGTTGTGAGAAAGACATGCTAATTAGTGGGAAAAATAGTCAATGTCTTGCCATACTTAGTTATTTTGTAGCTTTAGGTCTGCTAGAACTTTTGCTAGTTCTCAACAAAAATGCTAAAGGAAGTGAATACTTTTGAAAACCATTTCTATCACAACTAAGAGAGAGTTCACCTGATCTTCTCTCAACAGTCATCAGCAGATGATCTGGAGATGACACTGGGTCACAGCTTTGATCTGGAGGTCATGATGCAGCTTTAGAGGAAGCCAGAACAAGATGCAGATAAGCTGCTGACTCTAGCTGGATTCAACCAGATTATACAGTACATTGTTTTATCAGTGCTAACATAAACTTGTAGTCTTTCAATCTTTCAAAATTAGGCAAGACTAGAGGAGAGGTCGTCTGCTTTGTGTTTCAGTCTAGATCCAAACAATGAAGGGTTTTCAAAATAAATATTTCCCAAGTTATTCAACGCTTGCCGATTTTTAGTCACAATCCATTTAGACCAACATCACCACTGAGTCAGGTCTGTACGGAAGCGAGTAACAAACCCCTCGTTGCTGTGCTTTTCCAGACCAACTCCATTTAAAAATGAACTAATGCTCACCCTGGCTCTAACGAAAGGACATTCTTCTGGTAAGAGCTTTTAAAACGGCCTCATTAATCCTCAAGGCTTTTTCACAGAAATCACGTACAGTCACATTATAAAGATATTTGAAACCATACAATTAAGGGATGACGACCGCTCTGTCCTTTTGGAAAGGCTGCTCTCTCCTCTCATCAAAATACAAGTACAGCCGGGGGTTTGATAGACCAGTGTCGAGCTTTATGGAAGATTTATACCGTGAAAGACTTCTTTGAGCTGAAGATATGAAAAGTCAGGTGTGAGTTTTTCACAGGAGGAGCTAAGCTAAGCCACAATATGTCATTCAGGTATTGCTAATACTTTTTCTCTGGAAGTTAACAGTCATTACTTCCAAAGTCAAGACACACATCATTACTTAACGACATTATATTAGAGTGTGAGGTAAGAGGTAACTTTGGGAAGAAACCCAAACATAAATTCAATGCATTTAAGCTATTATGCTAACAAAACAAACAGATGTTAGCCTTAAATGATGGGCCAGGTTTAGTCTACTTGTGTGTAAAGTTAAAGAGACATTGCTAAAAATATACTGAGAAATGTCAGGTTGTAAAATATATAGAGGGGAATAGCAGACCTTTTATTGGTCCCCAGATGTGAAACGATAACAGCTGGAATGCAAGAGGAGGGAATATTGTGAGGAAAAGAGGTTCAGCATCTGTTTCGTGTTTCCCCATATCTGAGTTTCTTGACGGCTAAGGAGTGGTGTATCTAGGGAGCATTCAAAATAGCAAAAATGCACTAATTAGTGATTTTTTGCCTGAGTTATGTTGACCATGTTTGCTTCTCAACTAACTTGCACACATTTACGCCTCAGGTTTTCAAACATGGTCTACCGCTTCAAAAGCTGCAGAGTCGGGGGAGGTGATAAAGGACACGTGAGTGATGCTCCTGCTAAACGCTGTTTTCCTGTGCCTCACAGTCAGTTACAGAATTGAAACCCTGGAGCTGGTAGCAATCAGCGACCTGCTGAAGGACACTCGAGGCCACCCTGCTGCTCTGATATCAGCAGACGTTTGGAGGAGAAACGGGGGAAGGGTAAGAGAGACAGGAGTTTTAAACAACTGCATGATTTGACCCTTCAGATCCTGGAGGGAAAGTTGTAATTATTTAGACTTCAGCTCCGATTTCTGCCGCTGCTCTGTAAGCGTTAAAGCAAACAGATATTTAGCCGCTTTGCTCAAAGGTACTTAAACGGTTATCAGTAAGAGCAGAGGGATTTTACTCTGGTAATCTGAATTTAACAAAGGTTATTCAGCTATTGAAAGTGAAAGGTTTTGCTCCTCTTCAACCTTGAGAGAGGCATTTTGCAACACATTAAATGTATAATAAAGGACTTTCTGATGTTTTATAGAGAAACATCACCCCAAATCTAAACCAATATGATGTATTTCAGGTGGTCTTTATACCACACTACTACTCAGAGTGAATTATTGTACTTTTACTGCATTTATTCATTATTTGATAGCTCCAACATTACGAAATTACCTTCCAGGAACCTTAAGGGACTTTCAGCATCATTTATTTTCCCAAGGAAGGATTTGCCCTTTGGGTCCCGACCAAGACCACTAATATCTGTAAAAAAGAACAGCTGTTTTGTCAGGACCATGGCCAGGGGAGGATTCCCACAAGTTATTGTGCATCAAATCAAAGAAAAGGTGATGTTGTTGACCAAATTAGATACTTGTAAAAGTTTTTAGATTAGTCACTATGCTAATTCTGACTCAGAGGGACATTTGGACTTTCTAGTTTTCCCCAACCTTTCAGAAATCTTCTGCGGAATCTGTTCTGTACGCCCCCTCAAATATGTGCCACAAAGGGCCAGGTCGATTTTTGGCCTTTTTATTTTTAACCAAACAAGCCAAACAGTGACTGCCTATTTGATGCTAGTTGTTGGATGTTTGTTTTTTGGTACAATAGTTCTAGAATAACTAGTCAAAACAAGGAGAGGCAGAAAATGTGACATCAAATAATTGAGGAAATCTACTTAAGGGGAACATTCAAGTGTCTCGACATGTTCTCGTCCACCCACTGAAACTTACTCGTCCTAATTCAAGCCTAACGAACTGTTGAGTAATACCCCATGAATCAGAGAGACGACTGTTGACGGTTTCTCTTTACCCTCCTTTCGCCATACAACCACTTCCTGTGCAAACCACAGCGATTCTCACTGTAACATCAATACAACTCTCATGCCTCATGTATAAGGAAAAATACTGGCAAAGAAAGAAAGAGAGAAGGAGAATGGATGGATGAGGCGGGGAGGGATTTTCCCTTTGGTAAATTGGAACAGAAACTCTTGAGGAAGGGTTGCCTCACTGTAAATGCCCACTATTACTCACTGTCTCTGGACATAAAATCTGTGTGAAAATAATAACATTTATTCTATTTTTTGGGCTATAACTAAAAGTAAGACTGTGACAAACTCTATGACTCAAAAGTTAAAGAAATGTCCTCAGTACGAAGGTTCAGATGACAGCCGGGAAACTACAAATGTCTGTGTGGACATGTGAGTTAACTCCACTTGTTTCCAAGGTGGTGTCACTGTTTTGAAAGAACACAACACACCAGCCCGGTGTTAGTCAGCATGTTGTGTCGGTTGTTCCGAAGCAGAAGCAGAAACGTTACAGTAAAAACGAACAACAACAGCAGTGGAATCCAAACCAGGCGTTCACCATCAATCCATGCGAGCTTTGATCACTGCATCTTTGCTGAGTCACTTTTCTACGGCTAAGCAATACTCTGAAACAGCATGTTCAGACACAACGCGCCAGTTGAAATGTTCCAACTTAAAAGGAGGAAATATGCGTTTATCCCAAGGCGTCGAGATAAAGGAGAAGAAATAAAAAACTGGTTGGTCTAGTATTCTGTGCAGCTTGAGCAGTCATGGGAGCTTTGAAGTCAACTAACCTTCACGTTATGACTCCAAAGAGGGAGATTTAAAGGTGTGAAAGTGGAGTCGATTCTGGATAGGATCTCTGTTTTGGTTGGAAAAATATATACTGTACAGTTCCTTTATATCGCCAGTGTGTCCGTGAAGGTTATAGTTTCTAAACGTTATGACTCAATGCCAGGATCAGGTTTAGTTTATGCTACAGCGGTTTGTGGTTTTAAGGAAGCTCCTCACAGTGATACTGTGCAGAGTCCAGCCATGAGGTGCTTTCTTTGGGTGTATATACGTTTACAGCAAAGCAGGACATTGACAGGGAGATGGGAGTTATATTTTCTTAAGAACAGATGTAAAAATAGAGAGATTATAGAGACACATTTTTATCTAAATCCAGATAAAACCAGGTTTCTTATTGCTCAGTTTCTTCATTATTGAGGGGTTTCCTTGTCTGCTGCAAGGCTCAACTTGTAAAAGCTCAGAGGCATATTTGCCATTGTGAATTTGGGCGATACAAACACAATTTGCTTCATCAATGGATATGTTTGTCGCAGTATCTTCCCTAAGTAACCTGAGTGTAATCATTGACCACAATCTGAAATATAAACAGAAGCATGTGCAAACCTGCAACTCAGAAACCAGGGATTCTGTATCCATTACAACGACTAGTTCCACATCTGTCTGGCTGTTGTTTATGCCAATAATATGCAACCACAGAGATGGCTTAAGAAATAAATGATGACTCCTTCCCAAGTGAGTGACAGCAGTGTGTTTTGCAGCAGTAGTTTTTATATCTGATCTTAGAAGAACGCTATCGCTACAGTACAAAAACAGAACACAGCTGAGTCTGGAGAAACACACAAAGTTGAAAAGGTCAAAGGTGTGTGTGTGTGTGTGTGTGTGTGTTGTGGCGTGGTGACAGCAGAGAAACAAATGAGTCAAGAAGCGGTTTCCTGTAACTCTGCCTACACGTACCTTTATGTTTTAAACCAGTTTTACCAGAGAAAATATTTTAATAATATCTAGTTTCAAATACAGGGACACAAGAGGCACCTAGCTGGGATCCTACAGCATTTTTTAAAATCAAATTTAGTCATCAGATCAAATGTTAACCTGTCAAATGACACTAACATGCAAATGGAAACGAACAAGGCGTCAGTGTCGATCATAAAAACGACCTCTCACTGTAGTTTGAGCCCACTGATATCAAGTGTACTGGTTCCTATCCGCTCTCCTGCACCAGCTCCTGCTAATGCTAGCTAGGGATAGCAACCCTGAGAATCTGCCATCCCATATCTTCTTCTTCTTCTCTCTCTTGAGGAACAGCTTCTCAGAGCAGGGTCTAATACATTGCATGGAAGCACTTGCTAAATCTGTGAAACAAACGAGGGAATACATAGCCCAAAATATCCATGTGCTTTTAGTGCTGCTTTGTTGTAATTGTTCAAATATAGTTGGACCTCTTGAATGCAATAAATAAATCAAATGCTCTGCAACAAACCAGCTGCTCTTCTGCTGTATTAGTGATATTTTAAATAGGATACATATTTATGATATTGTTAAACTGCCACACAGGTGTCTCCAAATGCTTGTAACTTTAATCATTACTATTTCCTGTTGTAAACACCAGAACTGCGGGGCAAAGATAGTGTGTTTAATGTTTATTCAGGGGAGAAATGAAGCAGGAGTGGACATTAACCATGAAACCTGAGACTGACCTTGAAATATAACAATTGAAACTCATACTTTAAACCGAAGTAAGCGTAGAACAAAAGCACACCAGAGACCAGTTTGCACAAAATGTGGGAAACAAGAACAACTGAAAAAACGTGGCTTTTTCACAACAATCTTGAACTTTTCCTTCTGTCACACGGATGTTATTGTCCTGACTCTCTTTGAGACACACTTACTCCACTCTGAGGTCTGTCTGTTCATTATAATCAGCTGGAAATGTCAAGTGCCCTTCATTTGCTGTAAAGCTCACTCCATTTTAATCATAATCCTAACAAAATTATTCATTGATCAGTGTTGATTTGTCTTCTAACCTTTTCCTTCATTTTGCAAGTGTCAGGCCGGCATATATTGTACTATACACTAATAAGAATGACACATGCTATGCTAACTCTGTAGCAACCGTGTTTTACCACTCACAGTGTCAATTTCCTGTGAGTGTGTCCCCTTGTGGCCTCAGCAAGTCTTTTCTCACAGTTTAACGAGCGATGACAGCCCATCTCCTAGGGAATTGCATCAAGGTATCTGCTGAATGTGATCCTGAGTCACAGCTCTTTGTGAAAAGCAATGAGCTCACGGCTGGAGCAGCGCCAGCAAACTATGAGCTCTAAGAAACTCCCCTTTCTCACCCCCCTTTCTGTTCTATAAACCGCACTAAATAAACATATATGTGAAAGGCCAAACCATGACACAGACTCAGCGAAAAACAATGCGACTTTCTAAGAAGGCTTTCTCGCTCTGTGGACAATTTGTGAATATGGGTGTGTGTTTACAAAGACTGTTCATTTTTGTATGGAAGCCAACCGTGTGTCTTGTCATGACTTGCTGTAGGATATGCACACACACACACACACACACACTCAGATCTACAGATGGCACGATTTGGGGACAAACTCTTAAGGGGAATCACACAAAAACAATCTTTTAGAACAATGTCTTCCCTCTTCAACCACAGTTTCAGTCGAGCTAATCCTGTTGGCTTAGCGCTGGCATTCTCATCCTCCCTTTTTTTTTTTTCTGAAAAAAAGAAGCAGGATCTACAGTCTGCTGACAGACAGCACTTGTCTTCTTCAGAGACTGATGGCGGGCGGATGTGACTGCGGTCTCCCTGCTGATGCTTTAGTGACCACACTGGGGCTGAAGGGATAATATTGATTGCAAGGCATGTCTCCGTTCCAAACCAAACCGCAGAAATCAGGGAAGTCACAGAAGCTCTGAAGAAGGACAGTCTATGTTTGCATGTTTTATAGTTTAAGTAATTCTAAAGCATCCTCATGAGCAGAGGATTTAAGTACTTTCACTCAAGTTCTGGACTACGATTCTGAGGTACTCGTACTATTTTATGCTACTTTATACTTCTACACTTCCTTGTGGAACCAATTTTGTCCTCCTAACTCTAATTATATGTATTTAAACAAATGGCATTTTACAGATTAAGGTTAAAAGCTAATACTTAAATATGAATACAGTGTGATATATTATTATAGGGTAAGATATTTAGCAGCAGTTATAAACACATAGATGCAGCAACAATTCAAATCCAGTCATTTAAAATAAATAGGATTTGGATCAGTACTCACAATAAGTAGTCTTAAAAAGTCTGAGTACTTCTTCCAACCCTATTTAGAGGGTGCTGCTTTTAACAATAGAGAATTTGCCTTTTTAGCTAAACCAAGAAGTCATGCGTATATATTGTGGGCTGTTTATTTAAACATAAATCATGTCTATATTAATTAGAAATATGGGATCCCAGAACCACAGACTTCTGAGAGCTTCTCCATAGATAATCTCCCTGGTAGCAGGACATTAGAAACAGGCGCAGCATTCCCACGCTCCGTCCGTCCTGCTCGCTAACTGCACGCTAAACTCTGATTGGATAAGACCACAGCTTTGGGACATTGGCTGCGAACCCTTATGAGCGCTCGTGTGATCCAGTGCTGGAACAAGTTTCATGAAAAAGTAGAAAAATTAAATTGTAGAAATATTTCTTTTTTTAAAGCAACAGTCCTGCATTCAAAATCTAAGTATCAGCATCAAAATATACCAAAGGAAAAACACTCGTTTACCAACCAGAGCAGACTGGGCTCTGGTTTCAGACAGAGGGGGAAAAAAGAGGTGCTGCAGCAGAAATCCAACACTTTGTCATAAGAAAGTCAGAATTGTGTAAAGCCCATTTCTTGCAAGGGATGTTATCTTACAGGAGAAGTTTTTTAAAAATGGAGGTTTGCACAAACTTGACTTCCTAGCCTATATAGGATTTGATTATTTTTCTACCATACATATTTTCTCATCAATTATTCCGTCTGCCTTCAATTTTCTTTTCCTTTGTTTTTGTAACCATCAATGGTAACGTGGTTATCTGAAGGACATGTACTACAGTGAGGTGCATTTTCCTGAGAAAACTCACTTCATCAGAGCAGGAATCCTTTGAAATCTTATTTTGGAGGGAAAACACGCATTGATTGAGCCGTTTGGTTGATGTTGCTGCCGGCTGTTTACCGAAGTGCACTCTGTCACACTGTCTTTATGAGACCATGCTACAGAACATCCTGGTGGTGGCTTTCTGAGGATCAATAAAGAGAAGGGCGTGAGTGCTGAGTAAAAGGAAAAATCCAGCATAAAATACGTAATACTTCTCCCGGTGACATCGGACAGTTCAATTAGAATTTGTCATCGGAAGACACAAGGCGAAAGGTTTCAGATGCTGTTAAACAAACCTGATCTCACTGCCTTATTTATGTAGCACCACGGCAAGAACATTACTGTGAGCAAAGTAGGCCATAAATAGTTATAAGGGCGATATCGTGAGTAGATGTGTTGATGTCCCGTGTTAAATTATGAATCACTGATGAACATGAAAGACTAATACAGATGAAAGAATGGCATTAGTTTGAGGCTTCCTTTTGACATGCCGACGGGAATATATGCGCTATTTATTATATTCCCAGGGGTGCTTTGAAGTCTTATTTCTCAGTACATGTCCACCTCTTCATAAAAGGAGTCTCTTTGTGTTTTTGAATGATAAGCTACAGTAGGTGGTCCTGCAGTGACAGCGAGAGAAAACTGCTGCTACACATAAAATAGTGAAGATGGAAGAACTGAAAATGCATGTCGGACCAACAATGTTTTTCCTACCCCTCTAAAGTTTAACTACTCATAAATATTGACATGTCTCCATTTGTCTGTTTATCCACTCCCTTGCTTCTATTTCCTCTGCTCTCCCCCTCAAACATAATCTACCTCTACCTTCCTCTGATCGCTTTCCATGTACAACTTCCTCTCCCCCTGACCCTTTGTCACCCATAAATATTCATAGGCCTCTCCTTATCGTTCTTTTTCGCCACGTCTGTACTCCCAAGTGAAATACGGCGAAAATAAACACGTCTGGAAACCGCCTACAGAAGAGATATGCAGTCCTAATATGTTTTAAGCACAGGAATAAATGGATTTCTTTAAACCACGTATTTCGGTGAAAGCGTCGTTGCATGCAAAGTATTCCTAGCACTCACTCAAGATGCAGCAAGGTTGTCAGGATCCTAACCTGTGTGAGGTTGCTCTAGAAAACGTAGCTGGAGGCAGAGATGTTTCTCTTGAAAGCCCTTTGGAGCAGTTTCCTGCATGGATTTTAAACTGGACGGTATTCACTATCAATTATATAAACATGGGAACTGTTAGTATATTTCTCACGCAGCTACAGTCAATGTTTAGGTTTGATTATTATTATTATTATTACATCCTTGATTTTAAGGGATATCTTAGAATTTGTGTCACTTTAAATAAACCTAAATTAAATTGTCTGTTTTATCATTTATTAAGATAAAAGTTAGTTTAAAAAATATATCTATTGAGTCGGTCTGAATGTTAAAATGAATCAAATAAATAAAGACAAAACTTGATTGTTTCCAAAATGGGGGAAAATTTCCCTCTGTTACAATATTTAGAGGGAATAATCAACATCAACCGTCATCCATTTACACACCAAAAATTGCCATTCATCACAAAACAACCGTGTGTGTGTGTGTGTCTGTGTGTGGGTGTGTGTGTTTGTGTGTGTGTGTGTGTGTGTGGGGTTGTAGAAGGTTATACAGCACATGAAGAATCCTTACATCAAACCAGGGCGAAAGAAATATCAATTATTGTGACGTGGCGTCAAAACCAAACTCAGTGGGTGATTCATCTGCTCCGGTTTACTATGACCAAATCATCAACTTTGCCATGTGTGTGTGTGTGTGTGTGTGTGTGTGTGTGTGTGTGTGTGTGTGTGTGTACCCTTTCTCAAGGACACAGTTTGACAATTGGACGAAACACCTACATGTTGAAGTCTGCTCTTCGATCAATAACCCCCCCCCACACACACACACACACACACACGCCATGTATCTCGTACACAGATCCCTATTACCACATCATTGTAGGATCACAGAGCCGAATAAAGAGATCTCTGGATCCCTTCTCTCCTCACATCTCCATTCATCACTCTGAAACACATCCCATGTTTAATGCATTTCGGGGAGACGAGGGAGGCCGCTGCACAGCATGCACAATACCAAGAAAAGGTTTGTCCATTACGACTCAGACACTAGAGGGGATGATGGGTATAAAATAGGGTGAGTGATACACGCTGCTAATTCTTTAACATAAAGAGTTCTGATAATACTTTTGCACTCTGGTGAGATTTTGTATGTAGGACTTAATTGTACTAGAGTAATTAACGTAGTAATCCCTTTACCATTAAATGACCTGAGTACTTCTCTTCCCCCGCTTGTAAGGAAGATATGGTAGTATAGAAGGTGAGCTTTGATGAAACACAGAGGGCAGCATGATGTTGGACTCTGTAGAGGATTGCATCGATCAACACTTATGTATTGATCCAGCCGGAGTCCCATCTTGTGCTTTGTATGCGCGGACCGCAGCTTGACCTCTCCTCCAACCTAATGACCCACTTATACGTCGATGGAAAGCCCTCCCAGGCTATGGCTCGGTAAGCAGTGGGGATTGGATTGGATACTAATCTTCTTCACGGTACAAGACGTGTTCGTACACACTGTTCTTCCTGATGATCTTAAATGTGTTTGCGTGCTACATCCAAAAGGCTAGTTGTATCTTGGAGCGTCTTAAACTCTTAAACTTTGTGCGGTAATTTGCTAAATATATGGAGGTCATAAAGAAGCAGGATTTGAGCCTTAACCTTTAACTTTATTATCCCAGAGGGAGGAACAAGAAAAGCGCTGACCATGTCTCCACAGGATGAGTTCAGGAACCGTGCTGAGTGTAGGTCACCCGTGTTTTGGCAGCATTATTGAGATTGATTGGAACTAACTTTCCGGCCCAGTCATGTGCTCTTTCAGGTCCATTAACTACACAGGCTGTACAGTAGATGTGCTGCAGCCTCCATTGGTTTGATGAAAAACAAGTCAATAGAAAACAAATAATAATATTTATGGTGCTCAGAGTTATTACTATTCCAGCTAGATGTACAACTGGATGTATTAAATTACAATAAAAAGCACCATAACTCTGTGGCAAAACAGCTTCAAAAGGAGGAAGAGGTATCTACCCTAACCTGTATAGTTTCCCAAAGTTAATTATCCGGTCCAGTGAGCACAATTTAAATGGAACAGTTTGAGATAATGGAGGACTGTCATTATCTACAAGAACTTATGTAGCAAGCTGAAACACAACACAGTATCCCCTGAACATGCGGTGTGTTGATTTATTTCCTAAATGCCCCAAAAACTGGGTTTTATTGGTTATCTCATCAGAAAATAGCATTTTAATTCCCCTTAAATTGTTTCTTTTTTGGCCTTAAAGAGAGGTTCTGTAGAAGTCATATAAAAGGCATCATGGGATATAATTCTATTACATCTCAACTTCTTCAGTATATATGACACACCTTGTCTTACTCCATCTACAGTAAATCTAGTCATCATGGGACTGAAGTGGAAATCTAACATCATCTCTGATATACAGTATACTGCAATAATTAAAAATCGCACCAGAAGTAACGAAGCACCTTTGAGTCAACATGATGTTGAGTCAATGCTGAATCGAATCGATATATTGTGCAACCCCAGTGTGTGTGTGTGTGTGTGTGTGTGTGTGTGTGTGTGTGTGTGTGTGTGTGTGTGTGTGTGTGTGTTTGTGTGTGCTTGTGGTGGAATAGGAATGTAGACACAAAAGCTAGGTGAGATCTCTGACTGAACACACCATTTACCGCACACACACACATACACGGTTCTGACAGGAGAGAGCTGTCCAGGCTTATCGTGGGTTGCAGGATCACACACACACACACACACAGACACACACACAGACACACACACATACACACACTCTTTCTCATCAAGAATATAAGCGCTGTAGGACATTCCTGGGGAACGGAGGAGGATGTTTACCAGGTCGTACATGTGGAGGCAGAGCGAGGCACAAAGAGGAGGATGTTTTCTCTCCTGTATGTTCATAAATTGAGAGAAATCCACAGAAATAATCAGAACAAAAGGAAAATGCTGTTTGGGACAGAGGACGCAGAACTTTGTCTATATTGATCCAGCAAAAACCTCTTAACGGCAGCAGGGAAAATGTTGACTGCTGAGATGCAAGTGCATTAGGTGCATTATTCAAGCAAAGCTGCATGGTAATTAAAGAAGAGGAGCCTCATCAATAAATCAGAAATCAACCACTTCCTGTTGTGGCTCTCATGTCGCTGTATGAGGAAAACATCATGAAAAGGCTGATAATGAAACAGAAAGTTAAGAAGTTCTTACTGCACAGCGAGGTATAGTTATATAAAAGAGGAATTCTAAATTTCCACTATCACATCCACCAATAAGCAGCGCATAATTCAAACCCTGTGTGCTGCTTTATTTGAACACTTGTGAACAGAAGAAGTGCCAAAGGAGCTCTGAGGAATTTGGATTTGACGCTTTCCATCGTTGCTCCTTCTGTCTGTGAATAATCGCACTAACATCGGGCGAAAAGGGAATCAAATAACAATAAATCTCAGCAAAACAGAACAGTTAGAACCAACACGAGAGAGTATACATATTTGTTTCTACAGGCTCAGACACATTTGGTTCAGTACGGAGGTGTAGGAAAAACAATGAAGTAGTATTCACGAGGGCCTTATCTTATAAAGTGTTGTATAGGACATCATATGCTTTCCAAAATGATTTACAATCCATAATCCCTCCCTAAGAAGCTCCATTTTGAAGTTAATTATTTTTCCATTATAATTGTTGTTTAAACTCTGTGTTCTCGGACTGTGACCTACAGGAATGCTGACCTCTGCTCTTCCTCTTTTCCGTTCCTCTTCCTCCCTTCTTTGCAATTAGTTTCCAGTGAAAACACGCCCCATTTAATCCACGCTGAATGTGGAGAGCTTTCCGAATATTGAGAGAGATCTTAATCTGTCATCCTTCATATACTATAATATAATGAGGGAGTCATGCAGACATAAACTATCACGAGAACAAACAGAGCCAAAATATCAGATGGCATCACTATGACTGTTATGTGCTTGGAATAAACAGTTGGTATTCATCTCTGCTACATTTCATTTTTCTCCAGAAGGGCGGAGGTTAAGGATTCTCGACAGGCGTGGACTTCAGATCACAGAGGATAAGCCAGAAGAGAGAAATGTTTACTTTTTATCTTCATACGACTCTAAATCTGGAAACCATGTGAAATCGCACGTCTCTGTTCAGCAGATCCATGTTTGGAGAACTTAAAAAGTTTTACTTCTCCGCGTTTAAGACTATATCGCTGGGGATTACAGCAGCTCTCCTTTCCTGTTTCTTTAAACTCGATGCTTACACCATAAAAGCCTTGATATAAGAGTCATTTCAAGAAGAACAATAAAGCTGAGATGAAGGGAGCTCCAATAAAAGTCGGCGATGCATCACTTAAGGTTTGCTCAGAAAGTCTCTTACTGTCCTGTTTAGAAAACTAGAGACGGTAAAGGATGGAGATTAAGCCTCTACCTGTTTATATAAAGCTGATTTACAGCAGTAAATACATTCATACATTCTGCTCTTCATTAGCCAGACCACACGATATCTCTAGAGACTCCCCAATAATCCCGACATGGTTAAAAAGAGTTCAGGGGAAAAAAAGTACAATATATGTTTGGAAATAACACGTACTTGTTACACGTAAGTAAATCAAATATACAACATGTATCCATAAGCTATAAGCGCTAATCCTTCAAGGCTGCAGGGGAGCTTATATACACACACACACACACACACACTTCCTGTTAATCTTTGTTACATTTTCAGAGTCTGTTATGCCGGAAATCTGTGCTTTTCAACAGGAATAAAATCACAAAGCAGAAGAAGAGGATGCCGGTCCCAGGTCTTATGTTAATGGTTATATTATTACTTAATGTATGGATGACTGTGGAAGAGGTTGATTTGAAGACAGCTATTTAATGGTTAAGAGAGGCAGAAATATGTTAGGAAAAACACAATCTAGTAGAGGATTCTTCCACTGTGGGAATTTAGGAGATTTTAAGATTTCCAGGGCGAAAGGACCGTCTTCTTGGCGATAATTACTGCTGTAAGGGGAATATTGAAAATAGTGTGGTGTAGTCTGGAAGCAGATCCCAGGAGGAAGATCTCTGGGAATAAGAGATGTGGCATTCCAGTTTGTGAGATAATTGGTCTGTAACTTGGAAGCAAAAAAGTAAGCATTGCCAAAACCCGTATTGCACTGTTTTGGAAAACGGCTCACAGCTTAAACATCACTCATTGGTTGAGACAGATGCTGTCAGGCCTCCCATTGGAGAAGACATCCTACATATTAAGAGCTAGACCGCATGTATTTGAGATTGTATGGAGGCCCTTGTAAATGTATCTATTGTTCAAGACTAGACTAGTGAGAGCTAAAGGAAAAACTGAACATGGATCCAGATTTTTCCCGAAGAAACCAGAAGAAGGAATCCTCGTGCCTTCTGTGTTTGTGTGTACAATCTCTGGGAAGTAACAGAACAGAAAGGGGCTGTCAGGGAGACTTTATCTTCCTCTCTGTGGCACTCACTGCCTTTGTCCTCCTGATCAAAATCTGCACCAACACACACACACACACACACACACACACAGCTTTTGTTTGCCATTCAAACCGGTGCTGAAAGGTGTTGTATTGCATGGCTGCCAGGAGAGAATTTCTTACAGTTGCGGAAAACTCATGTGTTGAATGCATCAGGATGAACACACACGCGCACGCGCACACGCACACGCACACACACACACACACACACACACACACACACACACACACACACACACACACACACACACACACACATCGCAAATTAAAGCATCAAGATGAGAAGAAAAATGGATCTGAAAGTGAATCACTTTTTAAACAGTCTTTGGCTCTGACTAAATCATTTTCATGAATCTGCGGTCCATTTTTGGGAATATTCAATTATTTGTTTAGTCTCTAAAGTGCCCGAAGCTTCTCAGAATACCTGTTGACGTCATGACAATATACCTAAGCTGGCAACAGTGATGCATGAGCGACTGTTTTTTGAATATTACAGGAAAAAAACATGAAATCCTGGAAAAAGACACAGATTTCTGTTCCCCTCTGCCATACTCCCTCTCCGTCTGTCTCACCACACACTCAGACACTAAATTTCCTGACAGCTATTCCTATATGGCCGGCTATTGTGTTTCCCTTCCCAGAATTGTCTAACAAACCCAATAAAAGCCTTTTAGGTCTCTCTCCCAGAGCGCTCCGTCTCTCGCTCCTCACACACTGTGAATCTCATCTATATCGATGTGCAAGCTGCTCAAATGACCATCATTCAGAGCTGATGTCTTTCACCGAGTGCATGGACACACACACACACACACACACACACACATTTTGATGAGTGTGTTTATGAGTCTTCTGAGGCAGTAATGTGTTGTTGCAGTAGTTCAAAATAGAAGAAAAGTTTAGTTCAGAGAGCTGTTTGATGCGTTTATTTAGGGGAATCTAAATATGGGGTCCAAACTCAAAAGAAAAGCCATAATTGAGAAGCCAAATAAATATCCTTCTAAGCTAAATGCATCCTCTGAAGTCTGACGTTCTACATTCGATTGAACATTTTCTACATATTATCTACATGGATCGTAGGTCGTACGCACAAACACTGAAGTGTGCATTCTGACTTGAAGATATGTCTAACAATGTGCACTAATAGCCTAAGATGTGTGCACAGACTCTCCATATTTGTAACTGTAGCTACAGTACTATGGGGTGCCTTGATAATGTTGGTGGCTCCCCCTGTTGGCTGACAGATGCGGTCAGTTGTGTAAATAAATGATTTCCATCCCAAACTGCATCCTCGCACCTCCACAGGTGTTTCCACTTAGTCTTCATTAGTTACATGTCTGCGCAGCTTGATGTTGAGAGGAGCCAGACAGGAAGTTACATGACATCATGGAAGTTCATTAGCTAATGAGGTGTAAACTGAGCAAAAGGTGTGCAATACAAGGTGGCAAATAAGCACTGTCTACACCCAAAGTCCTTAGAGGAATGTAGCACATGGTGAAAGTGAAAGCGAGGCTCTCTGTTCACTCAAATGTGAAAGAGTATAAAAATCGTGATCTGCAACTTCAGTGAGAATACAGTGAGAATTAAAAATGTGGCATTTTTTTGCTTTTTTACACAAAGCATGCAATTACGCAATAACTAATAACTTCATTACTTTAAACACCCCTTATGTATATTCAGCTTAGGAGCTATGCTCCCTGTTGCTTGAGTAAATATTTCCTTTGAGATGTCATGTGAAAGGCAGCCTGTCTTTAATAGGGAGATCCTGTGTGTGTGTGTGTGTGTGCGTGTGTGTGTGTGTGTGTGTGTGTTAGTAGTTCTGATAACACAGATTAAGGGCCAACCCTAAGGAGTTTCAGCTAAATGAGAATTGGATCGCAATCTTGGAGTATAAATTCCCGCGCGCACACACACACACACACACACACACACACACACACACACACACACACACACACACACACACACACACACACACACACACACACACACACACACACACACACACACACACACACACACACACACACACACACACACACACACACACACACACACACACACACACACACACACACACACACACACACACACACACACACACACACACACACACACACACACACACAGTATGGCTGCAACCGCATGAATAAATGACTAAAAGCAAACAGACTACAGAAAGTTCAAAGACAAGTGAAAGCACACACAGCCACAGGTAGGACCTCCTTCTAACTGAAGTCCTGGGGAGGGAAAACTTCATTCCCAGACAAAATGAAACAGAGAAAAACTGCCTCCCCATCCTCACATCTTTGCTTCTGCATTGTTAGACTCACGCATCCGTGTGCTATTATGCCACAAATTCCCCGTGATGCCTTCACTGACCTTGTAATCAAGATTTCTCCACGTGTGCCGACTTGTTTCAAACTCCTACAGTATAGCTGCTGCAGTGACTTGCGGTTGCCGTTACGCAACCCACTTTTCCAAAGGAATAGCGTAGCTTACGTTAAGCTGTCCTTTTGTTTAACTTCCATCGTCTGCTTTCACTCAGTATAAGGTATGGTAATGTACATATCAAATTCAATGCATTTACAATGACTTGTGAAACATAACTCTGGTGAAAATAACGTATGGTGACAGCAACACACACCGCTTGAGGCACCAGGCCTGCTCTGTGAGTGTGTGTATCAGAAATGTAATAACATCTATGGTCTGCTTACACTAATCTTATAACTCACATGTATCACAGGGGTGCGTGGTTGTGCTACAATCTAGTTACCTATGTGATCTATGCAGGATCATTTCCCTACTGATGGATTACGACGACTCAGGTTTTTCCCGGATGCAGCAAATGCAATTATTTCTATGTTTGTGTGTGACCCTTTTACTAAGTAGTCACATACATGCTGTATATTCTAGACGAGCAGGTTTACAGTGATACAAAAACAAACTACCTGTAACGACATGTTACAACACATTTAAGCTTATAGTTGCCCAATTACCCTGACCCTGTAGCTTTAAGACCCACCCGTCGAGAGTCCCTTCTTTTTGTGTTTCATTTTAGTGATTTAAAAGTCGTGCTTGAATAATACATTTACATATCATTTCACTTTTTGGTAAGAGTGACATTATTATGAAAAGCATGAAAGCCAACTTTGTGATTTTTGCTAAATTGATGGTAATATATGTAAATGAAGGAATTGAGTTCCCGCACACGCTCCTGATTCTCATCTGCGCCCCAGGCCAGAATACATAATAACACTAATCCAAACTCGGAATACATTTTGGCAAAAAGGAGCAAGGAATAAAGTGTACAACGACAAGAGATCCTCTTTCTATCAGCTTTACTTCCAGCAGACACATCTCCACTCTCTTTCCACCACCACCACACTCCTGTAGGGATTTGTAAATCCATAAGTGACAATAAACCGGCCACACACACAGATATAAATTCACCACCAGCAGGAAGAGGTGACGGTACTTAGATCCTTTACTTAAGTAGGAATATAAATACTATGATTGTCAAATTCTCCTTTAAAAAGTAATGAATGGAAATTAAGTGCATTGAATTATCAGCTTCATTTACTAAAGGTTCAAAAGTAAGAATACACATTATGAACGGCACTTTTCATAGGATTATAACATAATAGAATATAATATCATAATGTTTTCATCACAAACAAATAACCATCAGATTGTATGTTGTAGCATTTCAATGTGGAGCTAATTTAAGATACGTGGGTTAATTAAAAGTAAATAGTAACTGTGAGTTTTGAATGAGTAGAGTGGAGTAAAAAAGTGGGTTGGAAGTATAAAATAATACTAAAGTATGGTGGTATTCAAAAAGAATGCTGAGCTCAACAAAGTTGTCCACCATAAGCAGATGAATAGATTTCATTTGTCATCCTTAATTGAGCTGTCTGCAGATGCACAGTCACCTCCTGTTTTTATCCCTTCTCCAGCTCCGATGGCAGGACTGCCTGAAACATCTGCCAACAGCAGGACAGCTAACTGTTAAAAGCTAGCATTTATTTCACATTCTCTGCCACACATTACATAGCTGACACATGACTTAAGGTCAGATAAGCTCTTTAATCCCAGAAATTTGACAAAATGTTTCTTCCCAGGCGCCACAACTTGGCGGCACCTCCGGATTTAATCCTGTATAATCACCAGCAGTACTGGAAAACCTAAACAGATACGGTGAAATCCTGCCATGTGCTGCTTTACCTAGGCTCTAATCATGTTTTTGTGCTCTGTACCCAGCAGCTCTGACACTGATTAACTTCAACACACAGGATAAACAGAACGCTGACTTCATGATGGAGAAATCCACTCTAAGACAGGAATCATTTGCTATTTAAGGACAGCTCTCTGCAAGTTGCTTTGGCCCTTTTTAATGCGTATCAAAAAAGCCTTTCAATATCTTTTAAAGGAGTAGATAAATAAAATATTGGACTTCAACCAAACCAAAAGTATTCTTAGAAGAAAGATGTCACGGCTTTTAATATCACAGCTGCATCTACTGTATATAAAGTGGTAAAGCAAGTGTGAATATGGAACCCAAGGGGCCGGATGGGGTCAGTTATTTTCTAAGAGGGGTCATTCAAACTAATGTCCTGATTTAAGATACCCATACTTTACAAGGCCCAACTGTCCTAAACTGTTATACCTAAACAAATACATCAATATGCCCCAAGTGTCCTGTGCATTTCATTCCCGTTCACTTATATTGTTTCAAACTCCAACTTACAAACATGTTTTGTATCAATATGTATATTACTTCCACTTTACATACAAATATACTGCACATTTTGTGCTATACTTGGTAATATCTTTGTCAATATTCATTGGAAACATTGTTTTATAATAGCTGTTTTATATTTCTATATTTGCTCTTATTTTACATACTTTCCCCTTTTAATATGCACCCACGATTATATCTGATCCTACCTGGCAATAACTTGACTCTGATTCTGCCAGTACTTTGATATAAATGGTGATTCACGGGGATTAATTGGAACATCCACAAAACTTCCCAGAAGCCACCACAATAATTGCAAAGAACCGTGCTGACCCAATTTACCTATTTTGTTCTGCATCCAAACTGCCGGGCAAAAGACACAGACGTCTTATGATTTACCGTATAAGAGGTGGTATGCGTCAGAATAACTTCAGGACATAACTACCCCTGACCTAAAGTCATTGCAATTTCCACGCAAGATGTTGTTTCATAAGAGGGAAGGCAGCTGTAAGGTCAGTATTCGAAAAACGTATGATATGACATCATCGACTTCCACGCTAAGCTACACCCCTCTTCTGAACTTGCTCAACAGAATGTGAAATGCTGCGATTTGTATCTGTAACAGTACTTGTCAGCTAATTGGGTCCCGCCACAGTTCACCAGGAATCAGTCACAAACCGTGGCAGAAAAACCCATAGGAAATGAAATGATTGTGAAACTACCCTTGAGCAGGAAACACCTACAGAATGTGTCAGTCATTATGAAACTGACTTTAACTCTGAACTTCACAGTGACCTTTGGTCCTACCCACCTTCAATTACACTTCACCTCAATCTCCAGCAGTCCATCATTGTGCTGCAGTCAAGCTTTAAAACCGTTCTCCTCTCCTGCAGTCGGCTGTGATTTCAGAAAAGAACAAAAATGAATCTCAATAACCCTCAACAAACCCAGATTCAATATATCCACATCGTTAATCATTTACTTAGTGTCCCAATTCACTGCTATAGTTCCGAGTGAGGGTTATTGTGAAAAGTGGCAGCGCTGGAGGAGGAATCATCCGCCTTCACAACTTCTTCCTTGCTATCCTCTTCCTCCTCTTCCTCTTCAGGAGTTTGCTGCTGGGCGGAGTCTGGTTCCTGCATGTCCATGATTTTCAGGAAGTCCAGGAACTCCACAGCAGGAGGCCAGCTGTCCTCTCCCAAAAAACCTATAGAAAGTCACAGACAGGGAAATATTTCTTTAGGGCTGCAGCAACAATTATTTTCATGATTGATTAACTTACGATTAGTATTCTAGATATATTCGATACATACACTTCCAATCAAAAGAAGAGTTTTGAAACTGCCTTGCATGGAAACAGAAAGTCCCAGGAAGTGGGAAAAGAGTCTCTAACGCTGCAGTTTCTCCGTGGAGAATGGAAGGAATTCGCTGCATGACAATCCTTCTGCTCAGAAAAAGAGACAGGTCACAGCGCAACCACAGCCTTATCTCACCTGCACCCGCTGCAGAGGTCAAAGGTCAAGGGTTAATGGCTCTGGACAGTGGAGGATTAAAGCCTTAACTATCATCACCTTCATTTAAAAGACAATTGTTACGTGCAATACACGTGTCCACTCAAAGCACTCAAAGGTTCTGCATGCCTTTAACATTCCTGAAGCCACAAGCTCGATCCCGTCCTCTGTTATCGTCTGCTTTTATTCTTTATGGAGCATGTGTTATTTTATCTGTTCCTAAATAAAGAAAATATACTGAAGGAGAAGAATGTGTAGACACGGGACTGAACCATTCCAAAGGGGCTGTTACCTCTATTTTATATTTCCTTACTTTTTCCATGAGGTCATTTTCTTGTTCTCTCGGAAATGAACAAAAACATTTCAGATTCTATTTTAAAGAGCATTTGACAAATAACTCCCCTCACCCCTTTCAGTCCAGTCTGGTAAAAGTTAATGAATCACAAATATTTGATGGCAGTCCCAGTTTTATTTGGACATCTGGAAGTTGAAATCGGTGAAGTAAAGTCATTCGAAACTGTAGCACGCCTTCTGATGTCAGCCAACGATTTTCCATTTACATTTCAGGCATTTAGCAGCAATTAGCTTAATACTTTCTAACCCAAAATGGGAGAAAATAAAGATACAGGTCTTAAGAGCAACCAACACAACAACGTGTATAGGTCAAGCTTAAATGTAGTATTGAAATAATATTTTGATATCTTATGTATGCAGCAGACATTGTTTCCTAGTGGAAATGTACTGTGATGGAAAGTCCTCCTCGCAGGTAGTCACCTCATCACTGCAGGTAAACAGGCAATCACTGCGGATAACTGGGACATTGCCATGAGTAAAAACATCATCCTCATGACTCCTGCTGTTAGAGACATGAGGACCTCTCTGTAGCAAAGAGACCTACTTAAAATCAAACCACATGCACAGTCTGCTTTTGTCGGCATTTGCTGGCTTCATAAAATGTGCGGAGCAGTTATAATTTGTTCACAGTGCAGACGGAATACAAAAGGGTGAAAGTGAAAGCATAATTGGGCTAACCATTATAGATAAAACATCCAAATGCACTTCAACAGCAGGCACTTTAAAGGTCATGAGGTTTTTCAGAGAGCTATTAGAGGGAATAAAAAGAGGAAATCCCACATGATAGTTTATCTGTGTCTCTTAAGCTTTTAGTTTCAGGGGTTTAAGTTTTCCAAGGCGTTGATTTATTGTTGTGTACTTTTATTACTGTGCTTTATTTATTACATTAAACCTGGTGTCGTTTAGCTGACGCTGTTATCCATAACGAATTCTGTGGACCTACAGGAGGAATTTTGGGAGATGCCTTTTCCTCTGTTTAACTCCATAACTTCCTGTCCTTTACCTGCTGCTGGCTCAGCCCCTTCCTGGATCCTCTGCAGCCACTGCAGGACGGAAGAGGCCACCATGGGCATGTTGGGGGGGAACTGATAGATATCGTTTCCTGAGGGCAAATGGGTGAGGACCAGAGCGGGGAGCGGGGGCATGGAGCCAAGGTATGATCCCAGGACGGACATACCAGCTGGAGTACGGCCCCTGGAACACACAACAAGAACGATTCAAAGAGAATTATGGAGGAACAACGCCATCTAGTAACCTCTGAGTGATTTATTTGCGTACAGGTGGATCCAGCAGGCCAGGTACTGCTCCATCCTCCCTCCTCCCAACTCCACCACTCCTCTCATCTCCTCCACCAGCGCCTGGTTCTGCCTCCGCCCGATCTCGTCCTCCTCCTCTCCCACAAAGAGGAGGAGGAGGGCTTTACCCAGAGAGAGGAAGGAGGGCAGGTTCTCCACCGTCAGCTCAGGCTGGGAGAGAGAACAGAGATGAATACATTTAATTCCGTGCTTTGGATATTCAGAGAGAAAGTGACATATCTAATTGAGTTTTTTTGTTTTGGCATTCTATCCCTTATCATTTTGTGCTGCATTTCTCATATAAAAAGGTGCTACATAAATAAATTCAGTACAAGTGCGCCATCTAAAGGAACACTCTGGTATTGGTTGGACTTTTCTTCCACAGTGGCCTATAATACATAAAAAGAGTCTAAAAAAAAAAGTACAGTTAAAAAAACTTCAATCATCTCTTTACCAATTATTCTGTTTACCTTCACAGCAACACAACTCATAAACACTCAAAGAGAGGTCTGGACCCGTCTTAATGAGCAACATCTGCATTAAAGATCGCAGTTTCAACATCATTGTATTTGTTTAAAAGAGCAAATGTAAACTGAGACGCCACGCATGACTCTGTGAATGTATAAAAGAACGTCCACATATGGAGCTTGTTATCTGCTGTCACTTTCAGAAGCTTCCAAGAAAGGCTTGAGAGACCATTGGATGTAGATTTTAGGCTTTGTTTGAACTCTAAATAACTCGTAGGATTGTTTAGAATTTCTCCAGGCACACATGTCTGTATAACACAAAGAGAGGAATGATCACACAGTTACCAGAGGATGCAGCCGAGCAGAGTGGATGTGTGTGAGCAGCTCCTCAGAGGATGTAGATACAGGCAGCGTGGAGTGAGGAGTGTGTGTCCTCCAGGACGGAAACACCAACACTGCAGGAAGCTCCATGCTGTGCTCTGCAGCCCTGCATACATTAAGGGTTATATACTTAGCTTTTTTTAAGGCAAGGCTAGTTTATTTATAAAGCAGATCCAGCAAAACATTAACCCAATGTAAAAATGACATGGATGGAGCCCATACTTCCGTGATTAGGGATCAGATACAACTATCAGGGTCAAACTAGAAACAGGAAAGAGCTGTTACCATTTCTCTGCCAGCACATCTGTCAGTAGTCCGGTCAGCATCTCTCCTCTCAGCGACTTTGCTGCTTCAGCAAACAGTGAAACACCTGCAGGCGAAGCAGCATCATATGGTTCACTGACAGTGAACCGGTCAGTCATTTTGAGCTATTTCTGACCTGGATCTGGAGGACTCGTGTTGAAGATGCAGCTCTCATTCATTTGGAATATGTCAGCGGGGGTGAAGAAATAAACCTGAATCTTGCTGATTTTGCACAACACCCAGACTTCCAGCTAGGCACCGCGGGGGGGGGGGGGGGGGGCAATCAAATGCGTGCAGGAACACATTCTTATGAGATTACTTCACAACATGCACTCACGGTCAACAGTTGTGCTGAGCTATCATGAGGCGCTGTGCAGTGATTTGTGTCTGAGAAGCCTCTAACCTCACACTAGTGTTCCTCAAACTACACTTCCTGTTTCATGGCTCACAGTTACCTGAAGCACCGGCACAGGTGTGATTCATCATCCGCAGTCTCAATAAATAGGGGCTGAATTATCTAGAAATGTTTTTGTGCGATTGATGATGGAATTGCGATATATTGGAGCTTTTTTGAGCAACATTTTGATTAAAATATATATATATATCTTTCTAAGATTATGATGGGATTCTTTTGGGTTAAATGGTTAGTACTGAGCTCCAGGTTACATAGTGTTATTATTACAAACAATTGTTCACTCCTCCAAACACACAAACCATCATTAGAAACGGTTAAGGTCGTCATCGTCCAATAACATGCACTGGGTCACACCAACACACACAGTTACAGCTTCATACCTGTGTGCACTTGTGTCTTAAACAGTCCCATCACTCTGTCAGGATTATAGCCTGCTAGCGCAGGGAGAGGTACTTCCTGAAGGAAGGATGTCACTTCCTCTTTGGTAGAGAGCAGCACGGGAGAAGCTTGGAGGCTCCTGATTAGAGAAGTGACATAGACACACAGAATAAACCACCTTATTAAATAATAGAACATAGGAAAGAGCATTTGGGAGAATGTCATATTTTGATGTATATGATTATCTGTGTCCTGATCTCCAAATAATTTCCAAGGCAAGTTCAGGTCAGTGTATTCCTACAAACTCACAGCAAGATGAAGCGATGCAGCGCCTCACTACCCAGCATGCCTCTGTAGTGTTGCGCCGGCTCCTTGGGCCGGAGCAGCAAGATGCAGGGGAAGGCCGTGATTGGCTGGAAGGGGATTTGGAGGGAGCTTTGAGCAGCGCAGAGGTCGGTCCACTCTCCACAGTCCACTGCACTCATCTGCACCTCAGAGCCTTGAAGGGATTGAAAAATCAAGTCAAAACTAACCAAAAAAAGAAAAGAATAAAGGGCAACACATAAGCCAAGTCATGCTGTGCCCTCCTGTTTACCTTCCAGTCTCTCAGCAACTTCAATGAAGGAGCCGAGGAAAGCCATTGACACAGCGTCCCCTGGTGATGAAAGAGGAAACTGCACTTAAATTCATTTTCATGTATTTGAACTTTTAATTCATACTCATTTATCTTTCACAGAATATCACAAAGGGTGTGGCTTACATTTGAGGTAGAAAAGCGCCACCGTCAGCCTGCTTTGAGTCACTGCCGTGTGGAAGTTGGCAGAGGTCAGCTGGGTAATTGAGTCCATGTCCGGCAAGTTGCCTCGGTTTTCGTACACGGACGCAGCAATCTCATCGTCCAGCTTGGCTTGAGGCAGACACAGAAACATGTCAACACTTTTCTTCCTTCCTCCTTCGCTAATGTTTAACTCCTCTTGAGGGATTAAAAAAACTACTTCTGTCTTCTTTCTGATTTATGGTCAAACACTTACCAAAATGTGAATCCACCTCCTCGTCCTCCAGCCACCCCTCATCTTCCTCTTCGTCTTCCTCCTCTTTATCATGATTTGTGAAGAGCTCCAGCACCTCATCATGGTCGTTTAAGGTCAAATACTTCACCTCTGAACTCTTAATGCACAAGCACAAGAGTGTAAAACACACATGGTTTAAAAATAATCTTATTTTGTCAGTGTGTTTGTGAGCAGCATACCTTCTCAGGCAGCCTGTAAGCAGCATTGTATTCATCAGGGGTTTTCACAGCTGGACTCAGTCTGATAATACACACGTAAACACACAGACAGGGATAAAGTACAATGTAGTTAAGCTCGGAAAAAAAAGAGGAATATGACTGCGACATTTAAAAGAATAAAGAAGCATGATGTTGAGGATGTAAACAATTGAAAGTTTACTTTACGATTTAAAACTTAATTGTTTTACCTGTAAACTAAATCAGTAAATTATAAACAATGCTTTAAATCCCACCAATGATTTGTGCCTGTGCCTGCTACCTGTGTACGAGCAGCAGCAGGGCGAGGCCCCGGAGCCTCCAGGCCAGTGCGGTGGCCGTGTCCAGGTCCTGCTGCTTGGTTGCAGGGCGAGAGAACAGGAAGACCTGCGGGGTCTGCTGGTAGGGGAACTGGGGGTTCTGCACCGAGGAAGGGTCCTCGTAAACTTCCGACTAGTAGAGAACAAAAACATGATACAATTATGTTACACATTACATATGACTTTATGATGTGTCTCTGCACTATGTATTAATGCCTTGTGTTGGATGTGTTGTTGCTTTGAAAAAAAAGATATAACACATGAATTCTGGAGTCATGTCCTAAAAACATATGTGAGGTAAGAGTCACCTTGACCTTTAATCAGCAAAAATCACATCAGTTCCAATTGAATAAGTATATTTTGCCAAATGTAATAAAATCGTGTGCCACCGGTGGCGATGGGCCAATGATTTGCTTTATTTTAAAGGTGTTGTATTCCAGAGTGGTTCTATTCTACTTACCACCAGTGGAGCCTCCATGAGCTGCAGGAAGGAGTGCAGGCTGAGGGTGGAGAGGGGTTTCCTCATGCGGGTCAGAGGGCAGCGCTCAGAGCTCCGCGGGAGTTTACTGTGGACTATGCAGTGGAGGAACCACACCTGGGAGGAGGGAGACGACTCATCAACTCTGAGGAGAGAAAAAAAAGGAGAGAATTAAGTCTCTAAAATACGTTTGAATAATTCTGAGGAAAGTAAGTGTCTGTAGATTGTTCCATGTTAGTTTTCAGGCTTTGTAATGAGCCCTGCTTCCCTCTGCATCCTTGATAAAACACACTGTGCGACTGCAAAGTCCATGGCAAAGGAGAAAGAAAACAGAACGTACCCTAAGTGCTTCAAAACGGGGCCTCCGGTAATGAGGATGAACTGGTATTTGGATCCGTAGACATACGCTGTCTCCATAATCGATCTGTGCTCTTCGGTGACACAATCAGCAGAAAGGACACAATCATTTCAGGATTCACTATTTTTCCTTTATCAGTCAATTCATCAGTCTGACTCACAGTTTCCCTCCAAATACATCCATCCTCTCCTTCCTTTCCATACCTTGTGTTCCCAGACTGCGGACATAACCCAGCACGATATCCTTCTTCCCTCTGGCTGCTTTCTCCATGGCCAGCAGGTCAGTGTCAGTATGGACGTACTTCACCTCTTCACGCAGAATGGCACTGGAAGGAAAAAGACATAAGCCAGTAAGAGAAAAGATATGCATTTTAGATCTTGTGTCACTCAATATAACCGTACTTACAACAGGACTTCAGACACTATGGAGTTCACGTCAAACACTGTGTCCAAATCAAAACCCAGGAACTCCTTACCACCTCTGGCAGAAAAACACAGACAGAGAAAGAGTAATGGAAATGCCGATACAATGCCACTGGATGGATCGTGACATCAGCTGCTGCGCTCCACACACCTGAACAGAAACGCTGTGTGGCGCTCCCTTTCTTTGGTGCAGTACGCCTGGACCAGCTTTTTATCGCAGTTGACCTAAACACAAAAACGTACAGATCTTGTAGTTAATAAAACTGTTGAGCTTTAATGTCAACAGGTATGAGTTGGTGGAGCTCTAGAGAAATGCAGTAACCTTGCCAACCAGTACTCCATAATCCTGCAGAGCGTCAGCAGATTTCTCCAACTCCAGCAAGAAGAGGGAGATGGTAGGGGAGACTGGAGACGGATAAATACTGTTATTCTTTTTCATTTGGATAAAATGGTTCCCTACAGTCATTCTGTGAAATTATTCAAATGTGCAATAGTATACTGTGAGTCAAAAACCCAATGTCTGTGCGGGATACAGAATTCTGGTTACTTTTAATCTATACGGCATCATTTATTCATCCTCCTGGGCTCATTATTAATCATCTGAACAGATACACGTATAATGAGATGTTGCTTGTACTTCTTATGTGTGAAAATATTGTGTGAACAACCTACCTTGATGCTCAAAATAGATAAACATCATCTTCCCAGAATGCAATTTCTCATAGAAGTCTGCAGCTGTGTACTCGATTAATTCTGATGTGTTGGCCTTCTCTGAGCATCCTCCTGACCTCAGCCACAGCAGGAAAACAGCAACACACATCCACATCATGGAGGACAGGCTATTGGGCTCTCTGTGGGGAACCATTATTGCAAAATAAACAGGAAATTCAGTAGTTTAATATAATTACATGATGATAATTATCTCAACCAAGTAGGGGTAATACAATGAACATATATCATATGCATCATGGTATTTGTATGTGGTTCCTATTTGTTTGTCAGTTAAATGGAGCTGTATAGAAACACATTAGCAGTGACAAAAAAAAAAGATGCTAGCTGAGTATTACCTGAGTAAGTTGAGGAGGGGTTCAACTTTTGTCTTTCCAAGTGGCACAAACGTTACAAACCACAATTAAAACCGTGGTCAAGCGAAATAAAGACATTATGAATTATAAAGTGTGCGCAGAAGCTTATACAACGAGTATGAAACCCAGAAGAAGGTCCAAAAATGGCGCGTTTAATGCTTCTGTTAGGAATGTTGTGCTGGCTAGTCCGTTACCTAGCCTTGTTAGCTACCTAGTGATGGATGATTATCCATAGCTTTATGTGGCTAGCTAACGTAACAACCATACACTTAAAAGATAGATGTTGGCATGTTTCCGTGGGAAGGGTAACGATAGGCCTAAGAATAAATACAGTTTGCAGGGTTATTTTTCACCAAACTAGAAAGTGAGGCTTTGGGAGAATGACGCTCAATATTTAGCCAAACAGTGTCAAGCCACTAACGTCAGAACATCACTTCCTGTCATTCTAAAATAAATATCCTTAAGTGACAAATATCCTTAACTGAGCTTTTATTCCATATCACTTCTACAATAACTACAAGGATGGTACTGTAAGAACAGTAGCTGGTGAAGATATAGCTGTTTTATAGTTCTACATGTTATTGCCTATGTTGTGTTTCTCAGTTATCGGACATTGTTCTTCTTTTATTTTGAAGGTTACAGTGCTTTTCCGCCACTGTTCATTACCGTTTAGTACCTTGACACACATGTCTGCGAGTTGTTTTGATGCCTCTTTCTGTGCAAGAGACGCCCACGTGCGTTTTCCAGCCAATGCAATTATGGAGCAGTTCTGACTTTAACAAATTGCGAATCACTGGCACATAAAGGCAGGCATTATTACAGCTGACATCATCAGAAACCAATAGAGGGAGGAAGCTGTGGAGGTTGGTCGGCAAGATAAGCCAATGAAACGGTGCACTTGGAAAGTGGGTGTGTGGACGTCGTTCAGTTGGGAGAATTATCTCGGAAACTGGCGAGAATCTGTGGCTCTGCAGTCAGCTGTTTCACAAGAACATGCCTGGTGTTGAGCCAAGATGGCGTCCTATGTAGCGCTAGTTGCAGTTGTAGTGGAGAACAAGGGGGCGGGTCTAAAACTGCATCACAGCTGATCTGGAGGTTTTTCCCCCTTAAGTTGTTTTTTGCAGAGAGCAGCTTTGCAGAGATCTAAACAGGGGGACCTCTCTCTTGTTTTCTATCTTGCCATTTTGGAACCAAGCGAATTTAAAAGAAGATCCTATATTTTTTTTCAGCCAATGATCGGATTTTAAACCCCCTGCGCGGATTTATTATGGCACTTGTTTTAAGAAAAAGCAGTATTTTTCACCCGAATACCCTTGTTTTTTGTCACCCACGGGGAATTTAGCCCTGGTCTGACCCAGTTTTAGTGCTTTTGCCTTCAGTGCATCCCATGTTTTAGTCCGAGCTTTCAGTGGAGATGTTTTCGGCAGGAGAGGAGCTTAATTCCCATTTGTTTACCTCACTGAAGGAGTCCCCTGGAGCTGCAATCTCACCAACACTGGAGCTCAGTCTCACTGCCGTCTACACCTTCCTCTACTCATTTCTGTTTGTTTTCGTGTACCTGCAGCTCTGGCTCATTTTGCACTACGGACACAAGCGATTCAGCTTCCAGAGTGTGTTTTTGTTTCTGTGCTTGCTCTGGACTGCACTGAGGACGACCCTCTTCTCTTTCTACTTTAAAAATGTGGTGCAGGCCAACCAGCTGCAGCCTCTGGCCTACTGGCTGCTCTACTGCTGCCCTGTCTGCCTGCAGTTCTTCACCCTATGCCTACTCAACCTCTACTTCACACAGGTAGGACTGCACTCTGTGTGTGTGTGTGTGTGTGTGTGTGTGTGTGTGTGTGTGTGTGTGTGTGTGTGTGTGTGTGTGTGTGTGTGTGTGTGTGTGTGTGTGTGTGTGTGTGTGTGTGTGTGTGTGTGTGTGTGTGTGTGTGTGTGTGTGTTAGAGACAGGCTATACAGTGTGTGTCTGTGTGACCCAATTTCACAAAGCAGCTGACACTGCAGTTTTGTGTTCTTTGTTTTTATCTGATTTCACACAAAAATACATTTGAACTACCATGCATGTAAATGGAATTGTCATTACCCTATTATTTGTTTGTATCCCACTGACTTCTTTCCTATATATCCTAATACCTTGTCACCCTCCGCCCTGTGGGCCCCTAGCTCTTCGTGGATGATTACCCAATGTTAGTTAAAAGTGAGCAATTTGTCACAATGGTTTTGACACCTTGAATTTTCATCTCAGTTGTCATTTGATCAGTTATGTTGGACATTCTTTCATTACTGCTTTCTAAACCTTATAATAAATTGTTTAAAGGATTAGCAAAGCAGATCTATTGTAAACGTATGCCCCTCTCTCACCCTTAAGAGCCTATGTCAATATATTAATGCCTTTACAAAGTACGTTCTGTTTCATGCAGGGTGCAAACAGTACATAGCACTTTATCATACTGAACCTAAATTGATCCTCTTACTTGCACAGTATATCCCCTGCAAAGAGGATTGTGGGTGAGAATTGCCAGAAAAGCATGTTGGTTTGCATATTGCAAAATGCAACCGGATGCAGTAGGATGTCCTGGTATTTTGAGCATACATGACATCAATACTCTGCTAAGATATAGTCCATTATGTAATCATGCTTATGAATTCGTGAATTTAGACGTTAGTGGGTTTGTTACCTTTAGACAGGGCCAAACTAGCTGTTTACTTCTGTTTCCAGTCTTTATGGCCAACATTTCTTCCTTGAAAATGGGAAAATGTTGTCACTGTGGTCACCATCGGCCTGTATGTTCCAGAGTGGAGTGTGTTACCTGATTTGAAGCAGCTTTTTAAGGCTGCCGTTGGTCTGAAAAGTCTGCATATTCACTCAGTTCATGTCTCGGTCATTGATTGATTACCGAACGGGCCGACCAGGCACAGGTCCAGGGGGCTTAAAGTGACAGGAAGACTTTTGGCCTTCACCTAAAATGTCCCTAAAAAAGACTCACACAACCAGGAGACTCAAGATGACCTATAAGCAACATAAAACAACTACAGAGAGATGTGAAACAGCTGCAAATAGACACTATATGGCCAAAAAGACAATTACAGAGATTCACAAAACGTCAACAAGGAGACACACAATGATCACAAACAACTACAAAGAGACTCAATAATAAAATGACTACGGAACAGCTGCAGAGACAGCTCAGAGACACAGAATGGTCAAAAGAGACCCAAAAAGGCTGCAAAGACAAACCTAACTACCATAAAGTCTGTGTGTCTTGCCCCTATGTAGGAGAGGTGGTGGAGCATTTGGCATGTCTGTGTCTAGGAGGCCCACTGTCTCATAATCCGCCCACATGACCCGGGGTGAGAGATCTCCCAGTAAAGCCCCATTAAGCCTCCTGGGATGTGTTTCATTCAATAAGTGGGCAAGACTCAAACCTCCCTGACAAATCCTGTGTGCCAGTTGTGTCGGGAAGACAGAGTGGGTCACAGTTGGTCAGTCACAGTTGTTTAGCATCTGCCAAATCCAAATGTCAAAGAGCTGTTTGTTCCTCCCTCAGAAAACACCTACACACTTAGGGACTTTCAGTTGGTAACAGTTCAGTCACTGCTTCAAAGGAAAACACAGAATCTAACATAGAGAGTGTGAGGAGAAAAGGAAACACGTTCAACTGGCTGAGTGGAGATTAGGTAATGAAGTGAAGGGTGTCATATGACTGCTGAATAATCATCATAGACCCTCAGCTGATCTGCGAACAGTTAGGCTGCACTTTCTTTGAATCAAAATCGTCCTTTTCCTTTTGCTACTTTGCTTTAAATCAGAAAAACTAATGTATCACATGTATGGTGGCTGCCATTTTCCTTTCCACCAAAGATGTTCTTCCTTGTCATTATGTTCAAAAGTCTTCATCTCTATCATGTGACTGGCCACCGCAGCGGACAGACTTTTCCTACTTGAGACTGAATGTCTAGCTAGGTCAGGCCTGAGTTATAGATCATAGAAACATTGAGCATCCTGATGAAACAAATGAACTGTACAGCCTTAGTTGTACTAGTTATCAATCAACTGATGAATAAAATGACTACTTATATGTGTAAGGGGTCAATTGTGTGTGCTGCAACAACTGAGAAAAATAAGAAATTACACACACGCTGTCCTCTGCCCCACTTTCCAAGTAACAAAAGCCATAAGCAGAATGCTGATACAACATCATGCCACCTTCTGACACACACGCATGTGTGGAAATACTTGTGTGTGCTTTCTGATGAGTCAGGCATGACCTCTGTAATTTACTTCCCCCTAATTGCATTTTAGCTCCTTCTTACTATGGAAAAAAAAACCCGGTTGAGAAACATCCAATCAAAGCTTATCCTCTCCACAAAGAAAAAGATATACATGTTTTAGGCATACAGTATAGGGCACATAAAGGGTGTAAGAGGGTTGTGTTCCATTGGCTGGTTGCTTCATTTCCAAGCAAATGACTTCTGCTGACCTACATTCTCACACAAAAGACTGAGTGTTTATGTGCGTGGGTTCAAACGTTGACCATGTTGAGCGATCTACACAACTCTGCGACCACTGCACCTCACAGAAATGTGTGTGTGTGTGTGTGTGTGTACTTTAATGACACACAGGAATCTCCTCAGGCACTGTTGAATTCACACTCTTCTTCTAAATGAACAGAACCCTCATTTGCCGTCTTCCATTGCGTCATATCTTGAATGTGAGATTTTTAAAACCACATAGGGGTTAATAAATCAGTATTAAAACATAATTAATGAGATTTCTATTTCTTTGTTTAGGTGATGTTTAAGGCTAAAGCGAAGTATTCTCCAGAGCTCACTAAATACAAGTAAGTCTGTCCTTCTGATTCATTTATTTTGTATGCATCGTCTCATTGTTTTTGCCTTATCCTTGACATTATATATATAACAGAAGTTATTCTCTAACAATTGTTGATATCTACATCTATTAACATGCAATAATAATTGTGTCCTTTGTTGTTAAAGACAGATCATTCCTTCCTCTCTGCCCTGAATTCAAATTAGATGTTGCTTATGAATTTTGCTTTGGTTGTCTTCTCTCTGTCTGTTTTTCCTCCTCTCTGTTCCTCTCCCCAGGGTTCCTCTGCGTCTGTTCTTCCTGTGTCTCAGTATATTTTTCCTGGTGGTAAATTTAACTTGTGCGTTGTTAGTGCAAGGAGCTCTGGAGCGCTCTGAGTCACCAAGGTGAGCAAAAACAATAAAAATACATGTCCCCGAAGATAATAATGTCACATTAAGAACAGCTCACCTTGAAAGACCTTCCTGTCTGCAGTGATGTGGGAATCAGACATGCGGTCCTGGCCCGGGTCCTGATCAACGACAGTCTGTTCGTCCTGTGTGCTGTCTCTCTGGCCGTCTGCATCTTCAAGATCGCCAAAATGTCCTCTGCCAATGTTTACCTCGAGTCCAAGGTAGGAATAAATATACATTAACAAAACAAGAACAAATATTTGTATATTTCTATTAAGAAAAAGTCAGTATTTCACAAAGTAAGGCAGGGAAAAATGTTATGTTATGGTAGTGTGTTTTGCAGTGTATACAGTGACACGCAGTAACACTATTCCCTTGTTTTCATCCTCTGGAATACTTTATGCTTGCTTGGTTATGCACTCTGAGCATAAAGGGGATCTAGCCTTGGGTTATTCGGCCATTTTTACATGTCACTTTTAAAAATTGTGGCTTTTATTCATGGTGCCTCAAATGTATGTCCTGCTAAACTCAATTCCTGGCCTTTATTCTGCCATGTTTGTCACGTAGAGGCCTCTATCATTTGGTGGATAACATCTGTGGCCCATATCCGACATCCAATTTCAGCCAACTGATGCATGTCTTGTAATAATAAGCACAGTAATCTTCCCCCAGGGTACATCAGTGTGCCAAGCTACAGCCATAGGAGCCGTGGTGATCCTGCTGTACACATCTAGAGCCTGCTACAACCTGGTGGTGGTGGCCCTGTCGCCGCAGGACAGACCCAACCCCTTCAACTACGGCTGGTTCAGCGTTTCCGATCAGGTGCTGCACCAAGTGTTCAGTCATAGGTAGAAAACAGGCCTTTTTTGAGCCAGAAACCCACTGCCCTCTGTGTGTGTGTGTGTGTGTGTGTGTGTGTGCGGTGTGGAAAATCCATCTTATGAGATTTGGGGAAGCATTGCTTAGTGGGGTAAAGGGCTTTGTTTGGATAAAAATAAACCAAATCTCACCAGTGTGTGTGTTGTGTGTGTCCTCCTGACCTACATCATGGCTCAGGCATTAAGACACTCAGCCCATTTCAAAGAGGGTGTGTGTGTGTGTAGGACACCTACTGTGTGTATTTGTGGATGTAATTTGCCGTAAATGATGTATTTAATCTGTCTGTACCACCTGCCAGTACCATATCTCAACATCATATTGTGACTTGAGTGCGTCATAAATGTAAGATATTTTATGTGCAGATGTATAAAATGCAATCGATGTTATTTGTTAACCATGCTCAAGAGGCATGATGTCATTATGCACTATGTTCATATGTGTTACAGGCTGATGTGCAGGAGATCAGCGGTGAAGCCTACGTTGTGTTTGGGATCATTCTGTTCTTCTGGGAGCTGCTACCTACAAGTTTAGTGGTGGTGTTCTTCAGAGTCCAGAAACCCAACCAAAACCTGGTAAAATAACACGTTAAGAATCCTGCAATAATCTGTCGTACAAAACTGTGACCTTTCAAAGCTGTAAAAGAATAATATATTTTGATCAACTCCAGGCTCCAGGTGGAATGATCAACAGCCACAGTTTCAGCTCCAGAGCTTATTTCTTTGACAACCCTAGACGGTACGATAGTGATGATGACCTGTCCAGAAGCATTAATAGTAGGACTGATCGGGCCAGGTAGGCATAACAAAAGCACAAATTGTGTTCTAAGCTGTGCATAGAAACATCACTATCCTGACTGATTCTTCTTATCCTTATCCTTTCTCTTGTTCAACAATTCTCCTCAGCCTTCTCTCCAACCCTCCCCAGCTGGGTACGTCAAGTTGGTACGGCGCCATCCAACGCAATGCAACACTGACTGCGAGTGTCGGGACCGCCCAGCAAGCGCCATCTTCTACGGCCCCCCTCCTGTTCGCCTACGGAAACATCCAGAGTCACAACCCACACCATCACAACTATTACTCCACCCCGCAGAACAACAACCACCACCATCACCATCATCACAGTAACTTCTATTCCACGCCACAGAATTATTACTCTGGGTCACAAACTTATTTCTGCACCCCACAGAATTAAACTAGGTTAGAGTTAAAAAAGACTAATAGAAATCTATCCTGTCACTATTTTGCTTCCCCAGATCATCATTTCGTTTACTTTTGAATGATACTCTGAGGGATTGCTTTGGATCAGGTTGGGCCTAAAAGTTGGATCAAATTTTGATGGCATCAGTAGCTGGGAAGTTATTTTGCCATGACCAACTGCTTCTTTTTTTTTTTAGGACATTACTGTCACAGAAATCAAAGGCAGGACACATGTACCTGAGTTTTAGCAATAATGTGGCTAATACCCCTAAAAGACCAAACTCTTTATGTTAAATGTTTTAGTCACAAGATGGGAATCATTAGGGACCAGATAATCATAGCTCTCATCATCTCAACTTGTAAATTGCATCCAAGTATGGAACATATCATTCTGCTCAGACAAGAACCATGTAGCAGGCGAGCTAACATGACTAATGATGAGGCCGCCATGGGCTGTTGTTCAACAGTTCCTAACACACAGACATTATTTACTTGACAAAAGTCTAAGTGTTATTTGGGTTGTCAAAAGAGTTGTGTGACTGTTATTAATCAGCACGCATATTATACAATCGCGTAAGGATTGAAGGGTCATTCTGGCAGGAAGAGAAAAGTGTAGGATTCTGGCCTACTAGCTTAACCTCAATTCTTAATAAAGCTTTTCTGACAATGAAAAACAAATCTCCATCTAACTACAGAGGATAAAGAGGGTATTTTACGTTGTTTCTTACATTTTAGGTCTGGTGACAGGTGACTGGCTTGACAGGAATTAGCAGTTGCTAATTTGCCATTGGCTTTCACAGTGAGAGCTAGCTTATCGCCTCTGCTAACAGTTAGCTTAAACTCAAGCTGACAAAGTTCCCAGAGACCTAGCCAAACTGAATTGCAAAAAAGCAATCCTTAACATACTTGGCAATATTATCTTTGTTGCCACATAATTGTTACACCAATAGCCAGCTTAAGACTGTGACCTGTCTACTCAGTAGGCTACTGGATTTTATTTTAACATGTAAAAAAGGCTTATTACATTCTCATAACTGACTCAATCAAAAATACTGGTCAGTTTTTTTCAGTGTTCACAAGTCTCATCCATGTAAACTGCTTACAGCCACAAAAGAGCTGCCATATGCTTGGTAATGTCAATCTCAATAGCACAAGCTTGATCGTGTGTGAAAAATGTAACATCTAACAATTGCATATATTATGAAAATACATTGTGGAGGAACAGTTTCAATTAATGACTTAAATGACCGACTCAGGCTTTCAACAAAATGAGCTCAGTTACGAGAACATGCTATGGTTTTTGGATTATTTAAACAGCAGCCAAATCCAAGTTTATTTCCCCATAATTATCCAATGGAAACTAAACACTTATAACAGGGAGGCGCCATACACTGTCAACTTGCTGAATGTTTGGGGTTAAAAAACATGTCATGGATCCTACTGGGCAGTAGCACTATCATTTAGATGAGAGTTTCAATGTGTAAGCTGCATTCGACTTTGTAATAACCCCAGGATTGTATATTAACGGGTGGAAATTATCATATTTTGGACCAAAAAATATTCGCTGAAGCAACAATTTGCACTTAGAAAAAAAGTTCACCTTAAGAGAAAAGAGCATACTTGTTTTATGCATTTTCTTCAATCATTGTCTGTATTTATCTTTTACTATTTATCCATTTTAAGAAAGGAAATATCAATGTGCCATCACATTTGGTCTTGTCTTATAGTTTCATTCCAAAAGGAAAATATTTTTGCACAAGAATGATCGGATAATGTATTTTTAAAGGTTTGTGTGTCAACCTAATCCATTTCTAATCCATGTGATTTCTCTGAGTCTGTGTGTGTGTGTGATCTCACATTTGAGTTTTTTCTTTTATACATTTATATTTTTATTGTTTAACAGATTGTATAGTTTATTTTTTCTCCTATTGTTCATTATCTCATAAATCTTCTGAATCTCATGACAGACTGCAGCCTGTAAGCAATATTTCACTTTGATGGAACATTTTTTGGTATGTATAGCAAACCAAAATCAGCGTTCGCATCTGTGCTAAGTCACAACTTAAGAAGAGAGGTGTGACCCAACATCAAGGTACTTACACAGACGTCAGCTGTCATGAAACTCAATCTGTAAATGACCTAGCAAACTTTTGAGTTTATACAAGAAAACACAGGACACTGAAAACGACACTGAAATACAAAGATGGAAATGAAGCTGTTCACCTATTTCCGAAATAATATCATCTGCAGTGCATGCTTCTGCATCAGAGTGCAAGATCTCAGTGTCATACTTATTTTCCAAGGTGATTTAATTTATGTAAAAATGTTGCTCTATCTGCTAAAATGGCAGTGTTATGATTTGTTTCATGTTATGGATTGTTTTATCTGTGGCCATATTGAATGTAACCTGACAGATCACTAACAATGTATGCAAGAAAAGCACTACCATGTTTAAATAAAGGCCTACTGCACTGTTTTTAAAACTAAAATAACCTCGATTTGTCAAATGTTGTTCTGTAAAAGTGTTATAGGGGAAATTACAGCCTTTCTACTTTTGCACAGAACCAAGTATGATCAGTGCATCACTACCATAGCTGTGCACAGACATGCTAGTCATGTGCCTGAGTTTACCAGTTAACGAGTTTATGAGGAACATTCAAATTAGTCCGAGACAGCAGCTGGACGCTCACTGCGAGACACGGCAGGCTTTGTAGCTGTTCTGAGACATAAACACACGTGATGCAAAGGAATCCACATGTTCTACGATGCTGTGTTTTCTGCAAACAACATTTGCAATGGTGGAGCATTTATTTTCTTAAACAAGCACACATTCTCAAAGTCTGACGAAAAGCTTCATACAGCATTAAAGACGATAGCTCAGAGTGAGCTGACACAATACTTATGTATGACTGATGGCAAAAATTTAAATCAGGCAAACTAATTAAATATCCAGAATCCTGAAAATAAATGATTTGTTTAAAGCCTGCATTTGGACTTATTCGTAATACTTCTCTTTTGTAAGCGATTAGTTCGAAAACAAAACAGGCAGCCAGATTCAAAGACACACACGTAAAGATTTCCAGTGTTCCTTGTAATCCCCTTAAAAACATACATTGTGTTGTTATGAAAGCTCTAATCAGCTGATTTACATTATCATAAATGTGATTCTTGTTTACACCAAATCATTTTTATGATTTTTAATATTATGTGTTCTATAACAAGCTCTTTCTGGATGAGTGGCACTTTCTACATCGTGCCGCTGCTCAAAAATGTGAAATGCTACAAAAATACCCCATATTAAAAATATTTAAGGCATCACGGTCCTTAGGATTACACGTGCATTCGAAACAAATGTATTCTGCCTATTAAAAAAGTGAGCCTTTTTGGAAACAGAACAAAACGCAGTTACTTTCGCTGTCAAACCTAAAACACAGAACCCTTTCCTTGCTGTGTTTTCTTCATGTGGAAATCAGTCCTGGTCCCTCCAACAACCTGTCTCTCACCACTCATGTTAGTTTAGAGTGACAGGGAAGCATTTTAAAAACCTGTGCTTCCCTAAAATCTTATTTAAATTCCTCTCTGACCCAACAAAATCAGATCACTTGAACGACATCTCACTCTTTAAAGATTTTAACTGCTGTGGGTCCTGAACCATCAGAAAGGTCACTCGGGAGTCTAAGAGTTCAAAGTCCTTCTTCGTCGCTGCTCTCCCAAGAGGCCGGGCTCCTCGATCTCCACGGAAGGAGCTTTTGCTTCTGTCAGGATTCGTCTCCCACATCCTGGTTGATCACATGACTGTATCCCCGGTTGTTGGTTGGCTCCTTCTGCCAACAAATAACTCCGAGGAGGAAGGCGATGAGGAAGATGAGCAGGGAACAAGATACCGCCAGACTGATGATCACTTCTGAAGATGGAGAAGGAGAGAATGGAGATATAATGGAGGCACAATCAATATATTTTTTTACAATTTCGCCTTTTTTTAGTGTTTACTAACCCGTTTCTCTCCCTTTTGAAGGCAGTTGGCACTCCTTGTCTCTATCGTCTGAAATGGAGAGCTTTGTAATTCTCACAAAGTCATCTAGGGGGCAGTGAAGGGAGCAGCCTGGCAACTGAAGAGGGTACGGCTTCACTGTGCTGTCATTCCGGTAAAACATGGACACAGAAGCAGAGCTGGAAAGAAGGAGAGTTTTATATATTTCACCTTCTGTACCAGCTGTTTGAAGGCATTAATAGACCTTCACATATCACATTTTTAGTTTGTATGTTTGTGTTTGTTAAATTTCAAAGTAAAAGTCTCATCTATTTATTCCAATGGTAGAAGAATGAACGTTTTTTACCCATTTTCCTCCCTGTAAAGCTCAATTATATGACAGGAGGCATAAGGTGGCTGTCTTCCATTGAACACATTCAGACTGGCCTGAAGAGCGGCTACAGTGGTGTCGTGCTGTTGAACAGGAACACAATAAAGGAATTAGACAAAACAATTGATACCACTTTCATGTCTGTATGGTTAGCTCAGCTCTAGCTAACTACTAGATATAAAAGTGACTCTTACCGCTGACAGCATCAACAGTTTCAGGCTCTGTTCAGAGTCTGGGACGGCCACTGTGGAAAGTCTCTTCACTATTTCTCCCAATAGCATACCTGGAAGAAAGACAGCAGTTTTTATATCCATATGTAGTCCTGTATTTAAAAGAATAACTATGTCGATAAACACACATACCTCCCATCAGCCGGCTCTTCTCTTGTCGTTTGTAGACCCCAAATGTGATCTGTGAAAATCAATCAGTACATTGAAACACTCCTTGACTAGAAAATAGTAGTGAGACCTGAATGAAACCTTGGTGTGATTTATTTACCCGAAATCCAAAGTCTTTGAGCCATCTGAGCTTCTCCATGACTTCGGGAGTCACCCAATCAGGAGCTGACTTGTTGTGACGGGACTGAAATCACACCGAAAAAACCCAGGAGTAGAATTATGAAAACTTTGATTAATGTGAAATTATAGCTACAGTTGTGTGTAAATGTATCGATCAGTTGTACAGTTTATTGACGAGTGGCGCTTAAACGCAATTAGGGACCTTTTGGCACCTGTGAAGACCAAAAGCACCAATGTGAAACCTGATACCAGGTCCTCACTTCTGTTCCTTAAACCAAACCGTCTGTTCCTTTAAGACTGATGAAGATCCGGTAAGTCACAAGACTAAAACCAATCCTAGATTAGGTCAATATAAGGTAGCTCAGCAGTTTACACAAGCTGTTGTTGTTCAAACTGTTGAAACTTAAACAGCTTGTGATTGTATTTTGAATTCAGTAAGTTAACTTCCTGAATAAACGCACTTCCCCACAATATCTTACTTAAAACTGTGCTCATTAAAACCTGCTTATATCCCTCATTGAAAAGATGTGTAGCCAGCTATCATTGTCATTTTTTAAAAACCTTCATTTCATGTTCTTATCTAACTCTGTTCCGACTGTGTGTGTGTGTGTGTGTGTGTGTGTGTGTGTGTGTGTGTGTTCTCACCTCACAGAACAGTGTGTCGAACACGCTCCAGACTGACTCCACATTAGTCTGATTGAGTCCTGTTTTGTTCTTCACCAGATCTATGATATCCTGAAGAGAAGAACACAATAAGCTATAATCATTTCTAGGGAAGCCCTGAGAGGCAAAGGAGCATTCTTACATTCTGTTGATGTATCGTCTGAGCTGAATTGTTTTGTCTTCTTAAATATGCTATAACGTATTCATCAAAAGAATCCCACATTCCTGTACCTGGTAAGCCAATGTGACATTTATAAACTCCTCCGTTTGCTCAGTTTCATTCATCAACAGTTTGTAGCGAGGGCAGTCATCCAGAGGGTAAGAGAGGAGCTGAGAAACAACACAAAGTTTAGACAGAGTGAATCACTTTTAGCACGGGTAACCTGTTTTCTTTACACACTTACCTTCTCTTCACTTTTTGGAACTGTGTGTACAGGTATCGGCTGCCAGGGCAAATTTGGATTGAAGACCTGCTGACCAGCGGGGGGGTACAGACCTGGAGGATGGAAAGAAGCTGTTAATACAAGCAGGGAAAGCCCTACATAGACAAGTATCACTGGTAGTACGCTGACCTGCGAGGTTGGATTGAGCGCTCATCAGGGTGCGATCGTAGTCCGTACTGCGAATGTAAATCTGAGGACAAGAAGAAACACACCTCCATCATGAATTCCAGCACCGGTGGCAACGCTGTATAACACCGACATGGCAAGGGGCCCCTCTTCCTAAATATTCATTTGATTCGTCATGTCTGAGAGCATGGTGATGTGATCTGACAGCGGAGAGGTTACCTGGGTCCTCTCGTAGGAGTCGTTCAGGAAGCCTTTGTATCGGTTCCTCAGGAATTGGCCCAGTTCGAAATGCTGGTTCATCCCCACCTAAAAAGAGAGGGACAGGTGTTTTTGAGTTCATGTTGACGAGACAGAAACTCTAGTGCGCTGTTGCAGAACAAATAGGGAATCTGTGAGTTTAAAGTGGGACAATAACAAGGGGTTAAAATAAATCATGGATAAATATGGACGCTTATTTTATTTTTGACAATCATGTTAGTTTGGATTGTCTGGATTTTATGCAGTTTATGTGCAGATACAAAAAAACGTTTTCCATTTTTATTAGAAACTCAGGACGCTATATAAAAAGATGCACGGCTCTATATAAAGGTAAATGGAGCGCAGACTGATGTGTACCTAAGACACACTAGGAGCAAATGCCATGCAAACACTCATCATACCTGTGATAGCTGTCCAAAGCCTTGAGGCCAGTCGCTCTCCTGATAAGGGTCTGTGGGATAGGATTTGACTGGAGATCTGTCACCATGTCGGAACAACTGGAAGGGGGAGGACAAGATGTCAGCAACACCCAAAAAAAACACTTCTACTGTGGCAAAAGATGTGACGTCGCATTCAGTATTTTCTGTTTATAAAAGAAAGGAAGCTGTGAATGTGTAGAAGAGAACATAACAAAGCTGACTGATACAGACCACTTACACCAGAACAAATACATTACTTAGGTTAAAAGAGGTGAGCTGGTCCCTTTAAACTTAGCGAGTAGGTGAGCACAATTATAAAATCTGTCAAATAAAACTTTTACTGTGACCTCACGTGACTGTATGTCTGAAATATGTCTGAAGGTCATTCACGTGTAACTTCTCCTTAAAAAAAAGAACAGAACTCATTTTCGGTACCCAATTGTTAGTTTCAGTTGAAAGCATTGTCACTGGAAGTAACCAAATGAAGCGTCTATTCAAGTAGAACAGTTTCGAGTTTCAATCCTCGATCCGCCCCAGAGGACTGTGGTTTCTATTTCCCTTAGGATGCATGACTGAGCATCCAAAAATAGCTTTAAAAAAAAGGTGTAAATTCTATTTGAAGTGTGGATTATCCCTTTAAGACCACTAATCTCATCTACTTGAGATGTGGCTACCTCGCAGGCAATTAGTTCCCCGGGGGCAACGATGAGAAACATAAACGTCTGCTAATGGCAGTCAACAAAAACTACTTTCAGAAATACAATGTGGACCTGCTGACATATTTTAACACCGTCACAGCAAGATGCTTGATGGCTTGACACGAAAAACCTGAGCGAGTCCAATGCTATTTCAATTCCCACATCAGTGACAGATTCCATGTCTGTAACGCTAGAAAAAAGAAATAGAGGGTGGGAAAAAGAAGCTACACATACGCAAGTATAGAGAAAGAAGAGATTATGACAACCAATGATGCTAAAAAACTATCATTTAAATGAGGCTAACATTCAATGCTACAAAAGTACGGATACAACTTCTAACTGTAGGCCCTCATATTGTCTGTTCAACGCTTGCCAAATAGTGTTTTCCCATGACTTTATTATATCATGACCATCCTGATGTAAATACCTATGATTTGCATAGAAAATAAGCAAACAATTAACATTCACACACCCTCATTTAACATAAACAGAATAAAAGAACATGCAATAATTCACTAATTTGGGCATTTTAAGGAGATCAAATGCTGGTTCCCGGTGTACATGGATTTAAAACAAAGTTGGTGCAAGATACATTCAAACGGTATCCTTGTGATTCCATTGTAATAGACAGAAGCACAGATCGAGGCGTTTTCTTCTCACTAGAGTTTCGACTGTGCATGTGTCTAAATAAAGGCATCATCTGCGTGTCTTTGGCTCCCAAGGGTACAAGCAGGTTTCCAGGTGAGCTGTGAACAGGTTTAGGGCTTGGCAGCTGCACATGCAGATACTTTTATAATTGCTTTCCTCATATATGTGGCTTTTTTTAAGGAATCAGAGACACATCCAAGCAGAACAAATGTTTCTATATGACAACAATGATTTTCATTGTGACCAAACTACACTGACTCGGAGATTTAAAATAAACCTACATTTATCAGCATTTATACAGACAAGGTCAGCTTCTTCTCGGTGTGGTTTGTTTTCTTAGTATGGCTGACTAGTCACCTGACAGAAAGAGTGTCTAAAAATGACCATTGCTCATGCACATTCCGACTAGACTTGTAATAACCAGTTGAACTTGCAAAATAGACAAGTAATGTTTGAATTGCAACAGAACACACAGAACTAAAATTAGCATGAAAGTTCAGAAGACCTCATATTATGTATTTAAGGTGTCAGCTAGACAGTTGCTAACAGTCCTTGTGAAGCCTTACTTTTGAATACATTTTCAAATTCCCATATATATTTTCAAGTTGAATTATAACTGTCTCACAAAAATTTAGCAAACAGTTATAAGCATTATAAGAAAGCATTTGTAAAGCAAACCAAAAAAAGCCTTTTCTTCTTGGATAAGGGTTGCTAGGTAGATTATTAATAAGCCGAATTATTCAAAAGACCCAATGTATGTGCAACAGACTTCATCCGTGTTCAAAGAAATGTACAGTTTCACAGAAAAGCAAAGAAAAACAAAACTTCAAATGTGTTGAATACAGTTCCGCGGTGGTTACAGAGAAACGCCGCAACTGGCTGCAGAGTTATTAAACACATCTTCCGTTTCGTAATATTAAATATAATTTGTACTCACCACAGTCACATATACTAGTTGTCTTTCTGCGGCAGCTTCTCCACATACAGAGATAAGCATTAAAACAAAGAGCACCGCAGCGGACACCATGTTTTCGTCTGTATAACAGGAGCGCTAACCTATATTTGCTAAACACAGATAGTTGTCGGTTCCTAAGGTCTCCTTTCGTCAAGTCGACTACTGTTACCATAGCAGCAACTAAACCGGAAGTTACAGAATACAAGGCAGCGTTAATGTTAGCGAATGAAGTGCAAGTCTGAGGGCACGAGAAGCGTTAGAAATATATTAATGTCTTTAGTTTATTATTTTAACTGCATAGTTACATTTTGCCAGGAGATATTTTCCTTTTTTAGTACAAAATATTTGAGATGTAACTTAGCTTGCATTTTATTTTGAAATCGATAGCCTCTGCGATAGCTGACTTCACACAGAAAGGGGAAACGGAAGTGACGCAACATCAGATCCTTGTGCGTACATGTCAACATCCCCGACTTCTCAATACGCTACTTGTCACTTAATAGTTAAATTTTCCTAACAAAGCTAACAACTGTTTGACGTAATTGTGTCAAAAGGCAAAACCTTTGGAATATATATTTTTAAGTATGTTATTTTGCCTATCATATCATTTTGAGTTTGAGGGTTGTAGTTGCTATTATGTGCCACGAGAGGTCAGTGTTGTGTCATATCAGACATGCAGTATTTGCAATGAGACTGTTAACCATTATGTTACTTGAAGATGTGGCTGAAACCTTTGCTTTTACAGGTCAAACATTTATATCTGGATGTTTAAAATTATAGTTTGTAAGCAAATATTAAACTACATCAGAAATGTGTTCAGCACTATAAACTGTTTATTTGAAAGAAACAAATTCAACAGATTTATTGACACATAAAATAATCAATAGTTGTTTTGAGCTTTCAACCAGTTAACCCTCGAAACCTATGGTGCTGAGCTGACGTATCCTTGACATGATCCCCTGGTACGCTGATCTGTGTTTACACAGTAAAAAAGCAGCTTTGTTGTGTGACAAGAAGCACTAATCCCGGATCCCAGTGGTAATCTAATCCTCAACTACCTTTTTTCCCCAACCAGTATTACACTACTCTAACATTGTCAAACATTTTCTTTGACAAACAAATACACTGAATAAACATGAGGAACATGGCTATCTAACGTGTAAATGCATTTTCCTTCTTTGCAAATATCAATGCTTTATTTTTTCTATCCTGTTTGGTTTATAGTACCCTGCGTAACAACGGCAAGATTAGTTAAATATCTTTAAATAAATGTCTAAGTGAGACACTTGACCTCTGTGTGACCACTGTAATTTGAAATGTGTATATCAACAATAGGCGACAGAATATTTGGTGAAGCTTTAGACTTTATTTATTTATCACTTTGAGTGTATTTGACAGTGTTATAGATGGTTGAGCTGGGTGGTTTGTAGATGTTGCAATACTGTCTAATGTGTAAAGGTTAGAAAACCCCATAACAACATTTGAACAACAAGTTTAGTTTCCCTTTTACTATCTCCCTGCATAAACACTTTCATCACAACACAGCTACAAACTCCCCTTACGGCTGCCAAATACTGAACATTGTGCTGCTGCTATGGGAACTACTACCACAAATATTACAACTATCTCTGCTACTATCACCAACACAGGTATCACAATTTGTAATACCTGCCCAATGAGGAAGCTCCAGCAAAATCTCTCTTTATTAAAACAGCCTTTCACTGATACTAAAACTGGAAAAGCTCCACAGAATCATCGTCTTGAGAGTCTTTTTCTGGCAGTACAAGTCTTCACACTGCGGGAGTAAAATTTAGCAGCCTCATGGAGTTGAACATTGGTGGCGAAATCCCCAAAATATCCCTCTGAGGTAAAGGAGAATAGTTCCTGTTTTCCTTTACTTGTATCAAAATCGGCTTGCAGTACACAACGTTTATTTTACATGGAGAAAGAGAGTCCATGAATAAACCAGGAAAATGCCATGTTTTTATTTTTTTGAGATGGCACACCTGGACATTAGTACAAATAAAAGATCACTGCAGAAAAACACAGATTACTGTTGTAGTAAATCCTGTGGGAACCTTTCAGTACAGAACATCCCATGAACTGGCTGCAAAACAACAATATGCGGCATTCAGCAGTATTCTTTCAGATTGTATGTCAAGTTATTACACATCTATGCCAGGAAAGTGTCAACAATACGCTCTATGTTCATTTGTTTTCTCCCTCAGGCTGCTTATATCTGTTATGTGTTACTAAATCCTGGCGGAGGTGTTTATGTTTTTGCTCATATCTCAGATTAAAGGTGACGACTAATGCTGAAAACACATGCTTAACCGGCTTAACCAGGATAAATTAACACTTGTGCAAAAACAGAAAAATAGGCAGTGGATGAATGTCACAGATCACACACACCAGCATCAACAAAAACAATTATGAGAACAATAGTGATTAGAGAAGGCTGGGATTACCCTTAATCTGTAGTATCTATGTGTTTGTATATGCTCATTAAGGACTACTTAAAGTCCCCCATCATCTATAGCATCTAATGTACACGGACACCTCATCAGTAGAGGTGTAATCTGCTTTCTGGGAGATTATAAAAAGCAAACCAAGTGTATTTTTAGCCTTGGCAGGGGGGAGTTTGACTAATGATGGTGAAGATCACATGGAGAATTAGTAACATAACTAGCAAGATGATCTGATGAGCAGATGTCTGTTATCTTCCCCCTGGCATCTGACAGGCCCCTTTACAGCCTGCAGGCACCCCTAGTTATCCATTTCTCCAATCGTGATCTAAAACATGGAAAAAGTTTTGTTTTGTTTTGCTTAAATCATGTGTAGGAAGAGAGGTGTGTGAGCAGCCAGATGATGGCAGCATTTCTGCAGCTTGTTATGACCCAGAAGCCTCTGACGCACATCTTTAGTCATCCCCTCTGTGAGATGGCTGTTTTTCATTCAAAATAAACACTTTGTTCCAATGCACCAAAGCGCACAACAAGCGTAAAATAGGGTTAAATAACTGACAAAACAAGGTATCTTCCCTTCAGCTGATTTAAATACATTTTCAACAGTATGGGAGATACATGCTGAGGTGATGATAGGAGGATCCAGTTGCGGAGGAATACCCACAGGTTTAAATATAGACCACAACAAGGTTCGTATAACAAACGGCACGTCAGGGTTGTTTACACTTTTACAGCCTCATAAATAAAGGGTTACAATCCAGCATAATTTGAAACCCTCATAAATCTAAATTGGCTTGTCAATCACAATGATCATAAATTACTATATGTGATGGGGGAATCCATCTGCTGCAGTAAAACAGATATATAAAATGAGTGTTCATATACTTTCAGGTTTTTTAATGCAGGAATCGGTTGTTTTTCTGATTTCGGTTTCTCCATGAGAGAGCTGTTGGGAAAGCAGTGGGCGGGGTTTGCCTGTCTTGAATTCTTGAACCAGCCAATAGGCATCGTCAGAGCCGCGCGATGGACAGGCACGGCCCCTGCAGCAGGCCCCGCCCCCTTATGACTCCGACTTTTATTCTGTTTTTAGAGCAGCAGCGTCACATGTTGTTTTTCTCCAGGATCCGATCAGTCCCCACTGCACTGTTGCCTCTACCGTGGCCAAGGACACATCTACAGAAGTGTGCCATGGATTAGATTTTGAAAAAACGGGATATCTTTAAAGTTTTTTTGCAACGAGTTTTTTTTATTTTTCGGTTATCTGGACATTGAAAAGAGAAAAAATGGCCAGTCCGCCGGCGACGGGAGGACACCTGTTATCGAATGGGACATACGGAGTGAAGAAGTGCGGATACCTGAGGAAGCAGAAACACGGGCACCGGCGCTTCTTCGTGCTACGGGAGCCGACGGAGCGCTGCCCTGCGCGGCTGGAGTATTATGAAAGCGAGAAGAAATGGAGGAACAAGTCCGCTGCAAAACGGGTCATCACTCTGGACACATGTCTGTGCGTAAACAAACGGGCCGACGCAAAACACAAGCACCTCATCGCCCTCTACACCAAGGACGAGTACTTCGCCGTGGCTGCAGAGAACGAGCAGGAGCAAGAGAGCTGGTACTCGGATCTGACTGATTTGATAGCCGAGGGGAAAGTGTACGACAGCCCTGCTTCTACCTCCTCTTTAGTGGGCTTTGAGGAAGCCAACTACGGACTCATCACTCCTGCATCAGCTGCCTATAAGGAGGTGTGGCAGGTCAACTTGAAATCCAAAGGTCTGGGTCAGATCAAGAACCTCACTGGAGTATACAGGCTGTGTTTGTCCAGCAGGACCATCAGCTTTGTCAAACTGAACTCAGAAACAGCTGCTGTCAGTTTACAGCTCATGAACATCAGGAGATGCGGACACTCTGACACCTTTTTCTTTATAGAGGTGGGTCGTTCAGCTGTCACTGGGCCTGGGGAGTTTTGGATGCAGGCAGAGGACTCAGTGGTCGCACAGAACATCCATGAGACTATTCTTGAGGCCATGAAGGCCATGAAGGAGCTGTCTGAGTTCAGGCCGCGCAGCAAGAGCCAGTCCGCCAGCACTAACCCCATTTCTGTTCCCACACGACGCAACCTCAACAACCTCCCCCCCAGTCAGACAGGCCTGGTGAGGAGATCCAGAACAGATAGCATGGCAGCAAACTCCCCAGGGAGGAAATTCACATCATGTCGGATAAGAACAGCCAGCGAGGGGGACGGGAGTGTGACCCGGCCTGTGTCCATGTCCATATCTGTGAACGGGAGTCCCACCAGTCCCAACTCTGGGAATCTCCTCATCAGGTCCCACACGCTCAGCAGTGGACGCACCTGCAGGATGCTGGAGTCCTCCTCCAACCTGCACCATAGCCGGTCCATGCCGGTGTCCAACTCCCCACCTGGCACCTCAAGCCCCATTAGCATGTCACCCAGGGGGGCCAGCATTTACACTCCTGACAAAATCCGGCGGCCTTTTAGCTGCAGCGCCTCCATCTCTGGCTCCCTCAGTGACACTGGCTTCATGCTGTGTGATGATTACAGCTCCAGCCCAAGTGAACCCAGATTCCTCCCCCTGACCCGCAGCGACACCCCCGACTCCCTGTCCAGCACGCCTCCATCCCGGGACATCAACGACCCCTGTGGCTACATGATAATGGAGGGGGGAAATGGCAGCAGGTCCGAGGCATGTGACAAAGCTTACAGGAAGCGAACGCACTCCCTCACCACGCCACGTCAACAGAGGGCAGTGGCGCCGCTGGCTTCCGCCTCCCTGGATGACTACACGCTCATGAGGATGGCCCACGGGCAGAACTCTCACTCCGCATCGCCCAAAGTGTGCTACCCTGAGGATTACGGAGACGTTGAAATCGGTTCCTCCAGGAGCTCCAGTAGTAACCTCGCTGATGATGGCTACATGCCGATGACGCCAGGTGTAACGGCCCAGTCTGGCAAAGTAGACTACATGCCCATGAGCCCAATGTGTGTCTCCGCACCGAAGCAGATTGTGAACCCCAGGGTCCATCCCCCGGCGACTGTGAGCGGCGGCTACAAAACCAACTCCCCCTGCAGCAGCTCTCTGGAGGACAGCGGCTACATGAGAATGTGGTGTAGCTCTAAATCCTCCATGGAGAGCTTGGACAGGAACGGCGAATACATGAACATGTCGCCTGGAAACCCACCTCCACTCCAGACCCCCCCTGATTACTACTCGGGCCTGCTATCTGGGGAGCATGCAATAGTGAGGTCAGCTTACCAGGGTGGCTCTCTCACACTCCCTGCTAAGCTTCAGGCCTCCAAGAATGAAGAGAGTAACCAGTATGTGCTGATGAGCCCTCAGAGTTTGAGGCAGAGGGTGGGGGAGTCCGACTATTATTCAGTGATGCAGCCCAGTGCAGCCCAGACCTCACCTCTTAGCCCCTCCATTCCCTCCCCAGTCAGACATGGCCGGGCAGAGAGCCTGCCCTACAGAGGGAGGCTTGGCAGGCCCAACAGACTTTATCTGGACACTCTGAGGACCCTGCCCAGCATGAACGAGCACCCCCTGCCCGGAGAACCCAGGAGCCCCGGGGAGTACATCAACATTGACTTCAGCTGCGCCAGATTCTCCCCACCCTCCAATGTATCCGCGGAGAGCCAGTCTTCATCACTGGGCTCCAGCAGCGGGGGCCCGGGGAGGTCGTCTCTGTCAGACTACATGAACCTCGAGCTGGGCTCACACTCGCATAAGGAGGCACACACTCCCGCTGAGCGCTTGGACACACTCCCAGAGTTATCTATGTGCTCAGGGGAGGACAGAGTGTACCATCTGGAGAGTGAGAACGGGTCTCGGGGCCTCTGTGAAGATGGGAAAAATGACTACACTGAGATGACATTTGGGATGACCAGCTCACCACCACAGCTTGTTCCTCAGAACCCTGCAAGGTATGTTCATCTGTGTTCTTTAAGGTGTTATTTTGATCATTTGTTGTCATCATGTAAGTATTTAAACATAGACAAGTTGCTTAATAATCCCTGTTTGACCAGTATGAAAACAAAGGCTTCTTTCTGATTAAACCTGTCATATTTTGAACTCTCCAGCAGCCTGAGCAGCAGGGAGAGGAGGCTCTCTCTGGAGGATCAGGGAGTCTCAGAAGGCATTGGGGCCTTCCTGCTCGGGACCACCTCTTCCTCCTCAGTTGACCCCGACTGCTCTGCCAAGGTGATCCGGGCCAATCCGCAGGGCCGTCGGCGCCACAGCTCCGAGACCTTCTCCTCCACCGCCACAGTGACGCCGGTGTTCCCCTCTTTCGCCCGCGGTGACATGGTGAAGAGGCACAGCTCGGTGGAGAACATTTCGTCCCGGAGCAGCGAGGGGTCCGACGAGGAGTACGGCAACAGCCCTGTGAACAGGCAGAGCTCGGCCGCATACGCCAACAGGCTGAACTACATTGCCTTGAACCTGCTGGACAACAGGGACGTGGAGAAATGCGAGGACCTGGCTGGCTTCAAAACCACCAGCAGCTGCAAAGGGGGCATCAATGGATTACACAGCTCACCCTATGTCTGTTTGGGATTCAAGGAGGCTGCAACCACTGCCAAAGGTGAGTGAGGTTGCTGTCAGATGTGTTGTTGTTGAATAATTTATCTCCACTCTAGCTTTAAGTCCTGCAGGAATGCTCGTTTTATTGTAAACAGAAGTCAGGTTGGCTTTGCTGTAAGAAAAGAGAGCTGCACTGTACAGTTAGGAGCCAAATGGAAAAAAACAGGATGCATGCGATCTTTCTTTCCTCCAGATTCAAATTCAAACTGGCTGTGTGGATTTCAAAGTACATACGTCGGCAGTGCTGACGCAGCCTTCAAGAGCTCCTCCTAAGCTCCTATTTCTGAGTACTTGTATATTATTGGTAATATTTTTTTGTGATTAAACAACCATGTGGTGTGAAAAGGAAGGTTTCTGTTCTGAGTTGCAATCAGTCACATGTTCACTGTTTCTTTTGGCTCCTATATTTGGTATTTTCCCACAACATGTGAAGGCAGCAGAGGGCTGCTAGGAAACGTGACCAGGCTGAGAGCTCTGAAGTAAACAAGCACCACGACGGCACAGAGCCGGATGCTGCCTCTGCACACGCTATAAATACACAAGCAGATATTGGGATTCCACCAACGCTTATGAATGAGAGATTCTTCATAAAACACAAGTATTAGTAAGGCCTCCTAATGTCCCACCGGGCCCCGGGGGTTTCCGGTTGTTGTTTTTTCAGTTGGGTAGGCTTTAGGATGTGTTGCACATCAATGTGACCTCCATGGACCTCTCCCATCCCATAATCAATAGTGTCCCAGAATATCCCAGTGAACTGTATGAAGCTGCGGCTTGGGATAGCCGACGTCGTAAACAAATCGGGAACAGCAGAATGTTGACATTAAAGCCACGTTTGACCCCCGCCGTTTAACAGGCACACAGTGAACTCGCATGTGTTTGTGAGCACGTAGAAGGGGGTCGGAGCAGGAGGGCTTGGGAGGGGGGTGTACGCTGACATGTGAGGCCCAGCACAAGTGGATATGTGTTTGTGTCCTTGTAGGCAGCGAGGAAAACAACAAAGTGGGCGAGTTGCTATGCGGCCATCAGGTAACTGGATGTCACGGTGCACATTCCTGGCTGAGCGCGTTTCAAAAGTTGAGGCCTGTTTTTGTCCCGGCTCCAGCCCACTTGAATAGAAAGTGGCTTTTATTTCACAACATGGCCCCTGTGTATAGAAACAAGTTATATTAGGTTTCATTTTGAGCAGAAAAAGGCTATATAAGTTGTTATTGTTTTTCAGGGATGAAGAGGAATGTCCAAACGGCCACTGTGTCCATCTCAACAGCGTGTGTTTGTTTGTATTCACTGTTAGTGTTCTGTACTCATATTTTGGGTGGAGTCCAAATATTTTTGTGGTCTTGTAAAGTTTTTCCAGTGAGCAGAGGGAGGGAAAGAGTCGAGCACATACATGTGGACTGTAGCACGTACGCATGCAGAGCAGTTGGGGTGTGTTTTTCTCACAGGGAGCCTCTTCTTTTTTTTCCAGTGGCGTAGCCTGCATCCGTGAACACTTTGGCAGAGATGTGCAAAGAGAGTGGCCTGTTTTGTTTTCCAGTTTGTGGGAGAGCGAGTGAATGCGTGCATAATGGGGCAGGACGGCACGTGCACTCAACTGCCCTTCTGCCTCATTAGGCTGTTCACTTAGCAGAAGTAAGACACACAGAGAGTGGGGGGGGGGTGCATCAGTGGAAAGAGGGGGGTGCTTTTTGTTGTTGTTGAAGAAACAAATAAACTCGTCAGTTGGCCCCTTTCAACCAAGGTGCATTCTGGGATGGCTTGTTTACTGACGTAGCAGGGTGAAGGAGCTCAAAGTGGGGTTTTTTGGTGCTAGGCCCCACTGGAGGGTTTATCAGGAGGTGAAGCTGGGCCCCCCCCTGCACCATGTGCCATCCAGACCCAAAAGTCTGCAGCTTTTCATTCCTGCTCCGTCTGACCCTCGCAGGCACGTGGCTGGAATGAGAACCTCTAATGGAATGCTGCAGCTCTGGAGGCGAGTGTTTGTCAGGATCAAAGTACCACTAAAACAATCAAATGCCCTTGGAATTTCTCCCCCATATGACGCCTGTGAGGAACGTGACTGCATTCCTGGTCCACAAAACCCTGAAGCTTTACGTTCTTTTGGTGCTCCAACTCCAGTCAGCCTAGACGTCTTAAAGCCTGGCGTACGGGTCCGGTTTTTGTTTACCTGTTGTTCTGTCGGAGTGTGATTTGGACATGGTGTTTACCGTTGCCCTAACCTGAGCCCGCCGTTCTCTCCTCGTGGAACCGGCTAGCTGCAGCTCAGCCAGGTGGATGTTCTGTACCAGACTGAGATTAGCCGTGTCAGCCGTCTCTGTTTCTACCTTTGCATCAGACTAATACCTTTATCTCCCCTGGGGACGATTCAAGAGGCTTGATTTGCAATGTGAGATGATTCTTACTGCAGTTACGAGTGTTGATTTTAATTGCCTTTTACTAGGCGTGTTGATAATCGTGATCATAGTGAGTTGTGAGACTGCAACATGAAATCATTTTGGCTATATTTCTTTTTATTTATTGAACATTTATGTTTCAGAGTTTTCTGCAGGGGTTTATAAAATAGTGTTGTTGAATTTCAAATGTTTTGGTTTGTTACTGACTACATTTAATTCTTTATTTTCAGTTATATTTACAGTATATTGTTTATCAATTTACCATTTATTTGAATTATTATTTGTTTTTGTATTCATTCTTTAATGCATGATGTTTCAATGAGTAAAAAGGTTTAATATTCCTGATATTTTCTCGAAGACTGATGCAAACATCGAGCATCTCTAGAAGTAGGGGAAAAAGGAAAGTTAAGACAGCATAAAGGGACCAAGAATGGAGGGGCCCTCTGAGTGCATGTGGCAGATGGCCTCTCTCCGATGTGTGTAGTTTGGAGGGAAATGGGGTGGAAACGGGGCTGAAACACCTGCCAATCTGCCTTGTCTTCACACACATGTAAACTCATTACCCATTTCCCTTCCACCCGTACATATATGTCTTTCTCTTCCACACACACACACACATCCCTACCTACTCACTATCCCGCCACTAATGACTGCCCGCCATCTGCCGCACCCACGGGCTGCAGAGAGCATGACCGTCAGCATCATGTATGTTGAGTGTGTAATTTATCGGCCAGATTAGAAGCATTCGTGTCCTTCTACTTAATTCCCACCTCCTCTCGGCGTCATCCAGTCAGTAGTATTGTGAGTGATGTCATCCCGGATCTCAATGCACCCGGAGCATGTATATCTGTGTATGATGTGCGTGTGCATTATGATGTTAGAGGGTGCAGAGAGCGAAAGGGGTCTAGCTGTACGGCCATGCATGCCTAACTCGCTCTGAGCATGCTCAGTAGACGGCACAGGGGTTTAGATGACATAATCCTGGTATTTTTTGACATTTTGTAGACCAAATTGCAGATATTGACATTGGGATGCAGTGGTTCTACTTCTTCCACTGTTCGAATTTGGCCGACATGATTACTTTGTGATGCCCGTGTGGCTTCATTTTCTACATTGCACATTTTGTTCCGGCATGAGCGTAAAAGTCACACCTGAATTTCAGCCATCCATCAGCATGATTGTTCAATCCATCCCTGCTTACACACACACACACACAGACACACACACACACACACACACACAGCTGTTGCATACTTTATTTACATTTGCGTCAGACCTGAGATCTCGCAAACATAACAAAGTGAAAAAAGCCAAGGCAGGAAATCCAGAAATGCCATGTTACTTGATATCGAGAACAAACGTGCACACGTAACACCGCAGGCTCTTGTGTCAGAGTTTCCAGCCAGCGTGTGTGTGTGTGTGTGTGTGTGTGTGTGTGTGTGTGTGTTTGTGTGTGTGTGTGTGTATTTGTGTGAGTCGTGGCACGGGGAGGAGGGGGGCTAAAGTAGGCCGGGATGTTCCAGACAGAAGCGCTAGCTGCTAGATAACTGCGTGGCCAGCGTTCCCCACATTTAGCCAGCCACGGCTCCAGATGAGATTACAGCCTCTGTGGCGAGATTAGATGGCATGGGGTAGATCAGCCAGAGTCAGCGGCTACTCCACGGGGAGCAGCTGGCTTATACGTATCACAAGGTGTGTTTATCCTGTCCGGATCTCAGGTCATCTTAATTGAGACAACAAAATCGTAGTAATATCTTTTGTTTATGCATTTTGGACGCTTTAATAGTACCTTTCATAAAATACAGGGATTTATTTTTAGATTAAACATGCATAGTGTCCTCAGCTCTCCTCTGTTTATCTTTTTTTAAATAAAAATATGTAGGCCTATTAAGACTTCTTTTTTTTAGATGAGAACTGCTTGACTCCGAGCTCCAAAAATGGTAACTTTTCAGGAGCTAAGAAAAGCCTCGCTTTCAGCCCGACCGCCTTTCAGTTTTTACAACCATGCAATCCTTGTGTGGTTTCATGACACTTGTGGAAGTAAGGGGCCCTTGTGTTGCCGTTAGCCCTTCACCACTGTACTCCATCTCTTCCTGGAAGCTTCCAGTCGACCCAGTGCCCCTCCCCCATCCCCACCACTCTAAATCCTTCCCTCCTTCTGCTTGCAATGCCCACAGCCCCCTCCTCCACATCCTTCACAATTATCAATCCACCATAAATGCACCCTCAGTTTCTGTCTCTGTTTAATATCAAAGATGCATCATGTACTGGTTCTCCTCCGCTCAGTGTGTGTCCATAGCAACACGGCAGCGCAACAGGAGACCCCCACCCCCCCATTGCTCTACATCCCAGATTATGTAATAACGACCGTTGCTTACCACTTCCAGCCTCCCCCCCCCCAATGCCGCCCTTTAAGCGGCAAAAAACAGCTTGTGTGTAAAGACATGACGCGTACCATCCAACGTGTACACATCAAATTAAAATTCCAACTAAATATCGTCATCATAAACATAAAAACGACCCGTTTCACACGTCTCAAATCCGTCCTATGAACTTGTTTGTGCAGCACTCTGTGTTCTTGTTATATGAGCTGCGTGTTCCAATGTCTCCTTGTTGTTGTGGCACAAGCTAATCTGAAGGGGCTCACACTGTACAGTAGACTCTTCTCTCTCATGTGTGCTCCCTCAAAGGTCTGCATTGTTGGCACACGTGTTGTTTCGGGGAAAATAATCAGACCACAAACTGGGGGTTTACCGTTTGTCTTTTAGAAACGGACTACATTTGTGTTTTACATTTCAAACATTTGATGCAAATAGCTACAAAAGCTCAGCCTCTGGTAGATAAATGAAAGACAGATGCTTGTGTTTTAATCCCAAGATATTTCCACTGACTCCCTCTTTCCCCCTCTTGTCATCTCTTTCAGACTGAAGGTCTCGTCTATCCTCTGACTTGGCGTCTTCACCAATCTGCTGCTGGAAACAAGAAATCTACTTTGCCCTACCACTGGGCCCTGTTGCCCTAAAAGACTGTCTTGACCCTCAGCATCACTCACACACACACTTACGAAACAAGCAGGTCATCGTCTATGCATGTCATGAATTCGCTGAAGGCAACACAGGTGTGTGTGTGTGTGTGGGTGGATGTGTGTATTTGTGCATCATGTTCACTGCGCTTTCAGAGGCCATTTTTCATGTGACCCACATTTTGGCGCAAGCACAGAAGCAAAGATAGTCAGACTATAACAAAAGTTGAATGGTACCCTGGTACTATTTATTTACTTGAGGTTAGTTTTATGACTGCCTGTATGAGTGCGAGTGTGTTTCTGAGACGAATGACGACCAACCTGTATGACAGTGGAAAATGAAAATGGCACAGGGAGTGAAACCAAGGTACACTGAGTATATAACTATATTTAGATGAGATATGTTATTTATTTTTGGAAGATGAATGTTTGATAAGACCTACCCAATGCCTTAATGTCTATATTGTCCTTATGTTTTCTATGAGATAAGAGATACATATTCTATTAGTCTGTTTTGACCTCTATATTGTTATTCTATTGTGGAAATTAAGCTTAAAATATGATTTCAGAAATCCAGAGTACATCGGGGCTGCTTGACTTCTGATTTATCTTATCGATTTTAAAGTATTTTCTTAATTAAGAATTTCTTATTTATTCTAACTTAGTTTATTTTTTTGTCCCATCGAAGCGATGGACTTACAGAAATATATTTCTAAATGTCTTCAAGAGTTATGCATGTCTTTGTGACTCAGCTCAGACCCCACAACACCAGGCATCTGATTGCACTGTACCTCCCACAGTTCCTCACTTGAGCCTGAAAACCTCACACACTCCTACCTTCAAACCTATGGACTGCTGTTGGGCAAAATGCAGGACACCCTGCTGTGATATTTTGACAGTACAACTGTAAAGTTATAGTGACGACGCAGGGGCGATGGAGCCAATGAAAATTGTCAGGGTTGGGGCACAGTCGAGACGTTTTCTGGTCATCCAATGAGGGCTAAAGTAAGGGGAAAGGGGTTGGCAGTGGGGGACAATCACTAAAAATAAAAGGGAGGCTAACATGGAGATTTCGTTTTGATTCCATTCAACATTATACAAACTCCACAACGGCCTCCAGTGGGTTATATTATCCGAAAGCCCTCTAAGCTCTCCTGACTTTGTGGCTTTTGCGTCATCCACTGTGCCGACTCCAACTGGCTCACAACCTCTTCAGTGTACAGGAGATTGTACAAATGAAAACCATGTCTGAATGTATCGCTGAACTGGTGGGAACAACACACAAAACACTAAGTGGAAAACGGTTTTGACAGAGTTTAATAATATTGGAGCTAAGTTGTATTTATCTGCAGATTCTTGAAGGTGTATATTTTGTACATAGAAAGAGTTTAACTAAAACAATCTATTGAAAATACATAGAATATTAGATTTTATGTTGCAATGATATTCCTGTGTAAAGACTTTGGCTACAGATTTCTAAAGGGGACGGGGGTTTTGCTTCGGGGTTGTACAGGTTATTGTATGCTTTTCTCCCTCACAGTCTCTGTGACTATATGAAAAAATACTGTCTATTTTATTAAAGAGATATCTTTGCCTTGTTGACACACTTTACCCCAATGGCATATGCAATAGTGACATGAATACAATCTAGTTTACAACCGTGGAACCAAATGTAACATTGCATTGATGATTTATTTTCTTTTCATTGCGAGCAGAAGCTGCTTTACTCCTTGTACATTTCTCTCTCTGCCAAGTGTTTCGTTTTTGTCGCTGGGAATTTTTGTTCTTGACATGTTTCAGAGCGCTTTCCCCATTTCTGTGTCCATGGACGGAATCAGACTGACCTTCAGTCTGACGTGTCGTTGTCTTCCATTGTACATAATTCAATATACTGTTTATTGTGATGCTCACAAGAGATAATGATTTATAAATTCTGGTAGTCCAGTATTGCTTTTGTCTGTATTGATTATGGATAGAAACCTACAGAAATAAATGAATTTATTTAAACCGGTACATCTTTGTCTTCCTTTTTTTACATTTACATTTGAGTAAAGGACTTTTGTCAACGTTTTATGGTATTAAAATTATACATAATTAATAAACAAGACACCTAAAATTAGAGCTGACTCATAAAATCAGCTGAATCAGGAGATGAGCAATGGGTTAGAAATAATTGCTTATGACATTTGATTTTAATTTATAATAAGAATAATGTGTTATTTTGTCTTTGAAATGTTGCTTAGTGTCACTTTAATTAGTTTCCTTTAAGCCACTATTCGTAAAGACTATAAATCCCATCCTGCCCCTCTCCTTTTCCTTCGAGTATTTGGCACAAAGTCTAATAGCTTCCTGAGTGTGTCAATAGAGGAGGATATCCTACTGTACCTCCGTCCTGTATGAAGTGAGACGCTGAACTCTCTGGGCGACGATCTCCTTTTCTGTTAAGTGTTTTTATTTGAAACGGAGGCTGGAGCAGGAAGCCCATATTGAGCCAATGACTTCCTGCCAAGCCACGCGTCTCCAGAATGGACTGCGTAATCATAGTCTGGAGGTCAGCAGGTTCAGCACATGCAGTAAACAACACCTCTCACCTGTTTCTACAGTATCTCCCACACACTCCAATTCAGCTGTCACAGGAACGTCGTGTTTCTTTACCATACAGTTATCTTTTTACACCATACAGATATAGTTCCATTCAAAAGATTACATTTCCTATCTTTGGTTAACTAGTTTTCTTAAAAAAACACACAGAAATGTGTCTAGTCCTGCAAATACTTTAGATTTTCCAAGGTTTTGAGACTTATTAGTGTCAAAAGTGAATGGAATTGTTTTATTTCAAGATGACAAATAGACATTTATATGCTGTCTTGAAGAGAGCTAGGGTGAGACCCTGACTGTATGGGCACAATGGCCAACATTATACCTTATACACATTAGAGATGTTAGCATAGTCATTGTTAGCATGGTGATGTTACAACTAAATTCCTCAATGCAGCCAAACAGACCCCCAATTTTGAAAAGGCTAAACAAAACCCCAAAAGCATGACGGAGACCAGGCCGGGAAAATAGTTTACTCGTGGTTCGAAAACAAGCATGCATGCAGGCGAGACGAGGCTGGCTTATCCAATAGGGATCAGGCTAAAGGGCAGGAGTCCAAAAAGCCGGCAGAGGGTCAAAACAGGCAAAGCCCAGGCAGGGAAAAATAAAATCTCTGGACCTCTAAAGCAGGTAAAACATGTGGAGGGTCAATTGCAAATGGGTCAGAATACGCTACAGGTGTGTAGTTGATGAGAAATGGCGGGAAAAGTAGGTTTTTCACAAGGCAGGTTGGAGAATTTCAACAAGGCAGTGAAAGAAAATGGAAGAATAGCAATTTGGTGACATTGTTAGATGAAGAAGCAACCCTTTTTGAAAAACATACCACGCTTACAATGTCATTATAAAGCTTTAATATTCTTTATTGGCACCAAGCTTTCAACCCTCCAGGACAGACGCAAAATGAGCACTCCTCGAGCTGGTGTCTATTAATTAGCAGTATGACAGTGTCAGTGGGGCTCTGCTCTGCTGCCAGGCAGAAACCAGCCTTACATAAGCACACACCACCAATCCACCAGGAGGGACACGATGTTCCTCACCCCCTCTGCACTGACTGTCTGTCAGGAAAACCATTATTTTTTTCTATTTTTCTTTGTAGGGGCAGACATGTTTATTCTCCGAATGCAGACCACAGGACAAGATGTAAAAGCAGAAGTCTGTTGCATGATCTTACATTGTCATAAAGGGCCGCTTGTCTCAGGGGAGTGAATTTCTCAAGCCTGTGCCAAAACAGTTAAAGGCTCCTAAAATACAGTTAACTCCTTTGAAGTGTGTGTGTGCGTGTGTGTGTTTATCTGGTCTATTTCTAAATGCCCTCAATTCTTCCCAAATTTAGAATCACATTCACAAAATCACATGCTTGTAAACGCACGCAGGCAAGCCAGAAAGAATTCCTCATGGCCGCAGCGCTGGTGCCATGCGACCTGCTCCAACATCATCATACGATTAGGAGGCTCCAACTTGTGACATTTCTTGTGCCTTGAGGTCTTTGAAGATCAGTACATTTCCAGCAAGATGAATGCATTCCCTCACTGAGGGCAACACGCAGTGACAGTTAAATACTTCATTTGATTCCACTTTGCAAATACACTGCAAGCACTTCCATTTTCATTTTATTTATAGACAGTTTTTATTATTTCTACTTTAAAGCAAATCATTATATTGCGGTATTTGAGTCACTGAGTTACAAGGGCAACCACCATATGCATTTAATAGGATAGCAACATCGTATATGGACTTTCTGTTCATGGTGAATTGGTTTGATATACAGGTCCACTGCGAAATAAACCCAGGCCTGATTTGTTAGTGCTCTTAGAGAAGCCGTACTGGAAATAGTCATGTGAAATTGACCTAAAACAGCAATTTTTCCTTATGTACAGTATGTACTCGATGCACCTGGTATACATTAGAACAGCATGCATGTGGTATGCAGTACAGATTAGGGTTTTAAAAAGCGAATAGCTGCTCCTTTTGCAACCTCGTCCAGCCTGTGCTCCACTGGGCCTCCCGGCCAGCTTGCTGCCGTGCTGTGTTGCAGCTCTTGAGGGGATTGAGAGGCGCTGGCCCCATTATTTCTCCCTGAATCAGCCTAAGGAAGGTTTCAGCCGGGCTCATTGAACTTAGCCGCGCAGCAGCAGGGAGGAGCTGTGACCCATTTACGGTAGCAAGCGCTGGCTCTCCACAGAAGAGACCACAGAGGCCCACAGCGCTGGTGATCCCACATGGAAACGTAACATACTGACATATATTTCAGAGATACCATACTGAATCAAATCCTAATGGGAAAAGATTGCTTTTCTTATGCAATCAAACACGTTTTCACCTACGTATAAGGATCACATGGTCTTTCACTGATTGAGAGAAGAGAGAGTGATGAGTGTAAATCCAAAAGTAATGGATCTGCATACTTCTTCCACCCGATTGCAGGAAAAACCCCAGGTGTTATTGATCAAATGAACTTTGGTCCTGGTCTATTTAGTGTGTCACACCAGTTCCACTGAGCCGGCTTTGCACAATACCAGGCCCTGACCCACCAAAAATGGAACAGGGCCATAATTAATGTGATCAATTACACCTGTGTTTACCTCGCAATGACAATGTCAAAATGGCTTCTGGGAAAAAAGGGCCTATTCATCCTGAGTAGGACATAAATGGGACTACCACATTTTGTGGAATCATCCCGTAGTTGTTTAGTCATTTCTGCAAAAAAGTAGAGGAAACAGAGGGGCTTTAGCCTTTTCTACGTATAATCAGAATGGTCCCAGTTTGAAAGATACTGTGGAAACTAAAACTAGAGCCTTGTTCTGAACCTTAACAGGTTGTAAAGAGGCTATTGCTCACTTTCAATTGTTCACTGTTGTATTTTTTGTTGCAAACTGGGCAAAAAGCAGGCAGAGAGCTGTAGGAAGTGAGGGGTCATTCGGTCAGCGGCTATCTTGATAAGCTGACAGCCTGCACTCTCATTGCCTCTTCTACCCGGAGCAACAGCAGCACTCTACATTACAGAAAGGCAAAAAGGTCAATCAGCCCTGATGCATTCTCTCTGAACCTTTTTGGCTTTTATCAGTCATCCCTTCTACATGCTTTCCCAGACAGAACGCTGCCTCAGGGAAAAATAATCTGGAGGCTTGGCTTAGTATTTGAAGAGTGGGCATTTTTTTATTTTCATTTGTCATTTTAGAATTCTTGCTGCAATGTCAATGAAAGTGTGTAAGTTAAGATGTCTGCCACGTCATGTGCGGTTCCAGTGTTGAGGTTTGAGTTGATACAAATTGCTTTAATATATTGTATGGCACTCGATATTCACACCTGTGTGTGTGTGTGTGTGTGTGTGTGTGTGTGTGTGTGTGTGTGTGTGTGTGTGTGTGTGTGTGTGTGTGTGTGTGTGTGTGTGTGTGTGTGTGTGTGTGTGTGTGTGGGTGTGTGTGTGTGTTTCAATGGAAAGTCTCTGCAGCTCTGACTCCATGGCATTCAGGCTCCACATGTTTGGAAAGCATGTGGAGCCCAGGTCCCGCCCACTGCTCACACACACTCCTGCTGCTGTTTACCACACTGGCAGTGAAGTGGAAGACTCCGGCCTGCCGGTCCACATGCCGTCTTATCAGCCGACACTCTCTCGCAGCTCGTAAACATGTTTTGCACGGAAATTATCTGGCAAAAGACTGTTGTAAAAGAGCCAGACGCAAGTCGATTCATATTTGTGTCTTTGAGGAGACGTCATGATAGAAGCAAGTGATGCAGGCAGCTTTATTTGTCAGTTCCTTACATACTCCTCTTCTTCTTTCCATCAAAACATGAACTATACTCGATGACATCATGCTAGGATTTAATTTCGTCTTCTCATTTGATTGGTCGAGTTAAACTTCAGGGCAGACCCAAAGGTCTCGTAAAATGTGTACATTAGTATTTACATGTTGAATGGAAAGCTTTGAACTGTGAAAGACTCCAAAAGTACATTCCCAATAAAGGTTGAATGGAAACATCGGTTAATTTGCATGTTAGAACTTATGAGAAAAACATGTTAGAGAAGTCCTCTGTTTGAAGTCTATATGAGTCACTTTCGGCCTCAGGCTGAACATGTTATAATACATTAGGCTCACAGACCAATGAAATGCTTGCTCATAGCGACACCTATAACGTGCTTTGCATATAAGGTTTGTGCAACCTTTACATTTTGAAAGGATGACAATATTCAAACTATTTACTTTACAACCTCAGGCTGTTTAGAAGGAATCCTAATGGCTTCCAGCTACAGGTGTCAAAAGGTTTAGATCTGAGACTAAGCCAGTCTGAATAGATGTCTTTAATCATGCTTTTGCTTTTCCATCATGCTCCGATGTGAGTGTTTTCACAGTAGTTTTGTAAGCTCCCCAAAAAAAACCCATTAACATCTATGATTTTAACTGTCATTTGTTTGGGTTATTTTCATCTAGGCCATCAGGACAGCTGACTGGCCATCGCATGGCTAAAAGCCTCAAGGACCACACTCGTTTTTGTGTCATTTAATCCTTTGTTTATCATGAAAATACTTTATTCCTGTAATTATACAAATCCCTTGGAATTCATGGAAAAGCAGCGTAGCAGCCCATCACACAGTTTTCCCTCTCATCCACTCCTGTCAGCAAACACAGGCCCTGCATGACATCGGACTTTTGAGCACGCCATTCCCCGTCAAAGACCAAAACACGCGAGGCCAGATTAGGAGTTATGCTGATTTTGATGCACACATACAGTCACACACATAAATCTTGTCAGCTTATCCATATTTCCAGCTGTGTGTGACTGACCTATTGCCTCAGAGTCGACCATATTAAAGATACCGAGATCCTCAGAGGGAGACTAAAGACAGAATGTGATCACAGTTTGTTTTCTGTGTTTTGGGTCATTTCCTTCGTGATGTTCTCACTCTGACGTTATTTGGACGTTACCACATCCTACCAAAGAATCTTTTTATAAGCTTCGTTTGTAACTGTACATTATTTCTGAGCAGTGGTGTGACGTGACATTTTCTTGTGCGTCAGGCTCCAGTTTCTTTCCGCTCTGCGTGGTTGGCGGTGATGCTAACAGGTCCTCTGTAGTGGAGGAGGATGCTGTTTCAGAGCGGAGTCAGTGAGACACTGATGCTAATGAGGCATTAGCGTAAGCCTATAATGCGGAGCATGGCAGTTTAACATCGAGGGCGCCCCTCTGCACACTACCAATCTGACTCACTGGATTTGGGATGATACTGTGACCTAATAGCTACAAAACACACATTCAAACACACATGGATTTTACAGAATTGTGCATAGATGTAATTAAATCTGCATTATTTATATTAAGTCACCAGCACTTACTCCTCAGGATTCTTTGCCTATGATTATGGGCAGATTAAGTCATTAATAAAGCATAACATATTAGCTGCCTTTAGCTTCTGTTTTTGCATATTTCTCCCGATTAATAACACATTTTCCAAATATTCCGACTCACACAACAGATATTGCACCCAAAAATGAGAAAATGAATGGCAAATTTGGAAGATAAAGATGAACAAATGAAATGTATAGACTTTGCCTCAGACTCAGAGCATGTACTGTATGTTCATCCAGTGTTGGCCTGAGTCCAGAGTGCTGTGAAACCAGCATCTATACTCAGCATATTCTCAGCCTTTGCATTCAAGCCTTTACCTTTGACACTAATACTTAAATGTGGACGAGGACCATCTGTGTGTTTACCACCAATGTAATCAGCTTGTTGTCTTGTAATGTAACCTGTCTGTCTGCGTCCGTCAAAGCCCGTTCTAGAGTTTCCCCTCAGGGTTCAGTAAAGTTGATCTCATCTTATCTTTCCATTAGCCTGAGTGTGCTGCCAATAACTTGAATAATTATTTAATGCTCAGTCCTGTTCTGCAGGCTCCATGCGCATGTTTGAAATTCCTTATTAATCCTGGGCTTTTGTGATCTTTGCTCAAAACCTTTTGTGCTCACTGCAATGCCAAATGAGGAAACATTTCTTAATCTGACTACTGGTCTTTAACCATTAACTAGCCATAGCTCCATAGTAGAGCTTTCATGGACTGTTGGTTCTATGGAAACATACAAAAAAACACACTAAAAGTAGAAGTCCTCCAACATTTTCAGAATTGGCTCACTTTAAATATCAATAAAGCATCTTACTTTGCATTGATCTGCACATTTGTGAGTCCATTATCAGATATAACTGAACATAATTCAACTATATTAAAAATGATATGTGTTTTTGTAGCGTGTTTGCTCCATATTTCAGTCTTCAGAACACCTTCCAGCATTCCTGGATCTCCACTGTTGACTGTCACTGTACTACAGTAACAATTAACTGACTACGCAAATGGATGTTTACAGTGCTCTTTGATTACTGGGCTTTCTAAGGCGTACAGATTTTAATGACAGCTTTTGTTTGCATGTGGGTCACTGTGACTCGGATCGGCTCCAGCCTCCAGTGTCTGGCTCCACAGTCGAGCCGGTGCCTCGCTGCTTTTGACCTTAGTCCCGGTGCTTGTTTACCTGCTGGGAGGAATGTGCAGTTATGTAAGGCGTAATCTATCAGAAAGTACATTTCCCTCTGTTACCTAGGTCACAGACACACACACACACACACACACACACACACACACACACACACACACACACACACACACACACACACACACACACACACACACACACACACACACACACACACACACACACACACACACACAGGCCTACATCGACTCACACCCTGACAAACAGCTTGATATGGCGTCACACACGGTATATCTACCAAGGCTTATAAGGGCCATTTTGGCAAAAGTATTTCAAAAGCACAAAGCCCAGGGAAGGGGGTGTATACTCTGACACTGTACAAGTAAAATAAAAGGTAATGTTGTCCGATATTTATCAAAAAACAACATGGTTTCACTTTGAAAAGTTGGATCGACCTTATCACACCGCAGACGGTAAACAGTGAATGCAACACGTGATGAGGTCACTACAACCTTGTAAAGTGAAGCCATAAAGTAAAAGATTCTTACTACAGGAATGTACGTCTATATTCTCAGAATTACTGAGTTTTTTATTGGAATATCGTCTGCCTCCCCTAGGTTTCTTTAAACCTACAATGGCCCGTATGTGCAGTTGTATCCACTTTGCTTAAAAAACACCTGTTTATTCTGACTGTGTCCTGATGCGTGTTTTATTACCAATAACTTGGCTTTTACAGTCCCAGTCATAGATAAAGTTCCACTCTGTGTAGATATGATAAACACACACAAAAGGTGGAAACACACACACCTCAGGCACACATAGACATACCATTCTGAGTTTGTTGCCATTATGGAATCAGCTCCATCTATGGAAAACATCCCCTCATGTTTGCTGACGCGTTTCAGTTGTATATTTGTGTATTATTGACGAGCAGACCGGATCAATGTGTCTTTCCGAAGGCTTATGGAACCCATCCGGATTGAATTATGTTCTGCCACCATGCATCTCCACTGCGGCCTCATGCTGCTGTGGGTCGGATTGCTCATAAACACTCTCCCAAAGTCTGTTACTCACATCATCGGGTATCAATGGCCCGTGGCTCGTGAGGTTCCCACATAAACACATCAGTGTGCTGAAAGTAAAAATAGACGTGTGCACACAGAGAGCACAGGCATCACTAATATATGTACACACTAAAGATAAACACACTAAAATAAGTGATGCAATGGTTTGTTTGTATTCCACTTGAACAAACGTAACCCCACACATTGAGTCATTATCTGAAATGCATTCTTACATTAATGTCACGTAATTGGTGAGGGTGTAAAGAAGCTATGGATCATGGGAGATGTTCACCACCCTTGTTGTCATTACAGTTAGCATCTCCTGGTGATCCCGAGGCTGCCTCCTCTCCAAAACAAATAGATCCCCTTAGTAGAACCACTTAATGAAGCAGTTTTGAATGCATGTCATGCAACCTTTCCTGTCTCCATTCAACTGTTTTATCTAATACAATGTTTTAGAAATAGGAATATTGCTGAAATAAACAAGTTTCAAAAAACAATTCTGTGTTTCTCAGTTGCTGTTAGCTGCCTTAAAGGGCCCTGCAAACAATTGGCGTGGTTGACTCAGCTTTTTCTGTAATAATGTAAGATCCAGACCCCTAATGACTTAAATGCAACAGCAGGTTAAATATATAATCAGAAAGGACCAAGATCTATAAAGTGTATTAGAAAATTTGGTAATAAAAAGAAAGGAATTTAATCAAGCAAGCGCCTGACTCACATACTTCCTGCAAGCTGGTATGATTTAGATTCCATTCACAATGTACTGTACACGCAGGAGTTTTATACCACAATGCAACGGCTTCCTATATGCACCATATGAACTATTCACCAGCAGCTGTCTGCAGGAGTTTGCGAGCAGGCCTAATCCTATTAGTAGGGATAGTTAGTACCTATAGGAATCCCATTCAGCAGCACAACAACACCCTTCGTACCGAGTTCACACCAGGGGCATGTTTGCGTGCGCAGCAGCCAAGTAAATCATCCGTCAAACATGCCAGCCACGAGGCTAAAGCTTACAGAACAGAAAAGAGTTGGAGACACATTCAGAGGGGCTTACTGGAGAGCCGTGGCACGCAAAGATGCTGTACCCAAAACCTTTCCAGCCAATCCTGCACAACAGACACTCTGCTAACATGCAAATGAAGCCAAGATCACACGCTCGAACCAACACCAGGTGCAGAGAGAGATGCAGCTGTGGGACTGTAGTCTGCCCCAAGGTGTCCAAATAAACACGAGATAATCTTTGAGTTAATGGCAAGTGTGCTGTAAACAGATTGTGACCTTTCATTTGATGCTTACACAACCAAATATTACATGTCTGCATGTTATGAGTGGAGCAGTTAAAAGGCTGTTTTGCAGTTAACTTCTAGGAAGTTATTTTTTCCAACAAAACATGGGTGTAAGCTTGTTTTTGTCCTATTGAGGAGAAAAGTCAGCGCTGCGAGGTGAACAGGGTTGCAGGTGGCTGATTGTTATGCAAACAGCTAATTGTAGCCGGGTCCAATGAGCAGAAGAAGTCAGCCACGTTGATGCAGCAAAATGTATTTTCACCACCAAATAAACAAACCCACCTAAGAAAAGTAAATCTGGACAAACAGTTAAAAGTCCTGCACAAAAACCATGCAGACAGCCCTGCTGAGCAGCTTTAGGGAGGAAGCTGTGAGTAAATGTTTGTTTACAAGTGACCAGATTTAGTTGCTGCAGTTCTTCATTGGATTACAGGAAGTGTGCCAAGTGTCTCAGATTGGCACCATGCAGTGAGTGCCAATGTCCTGACCTGAAGAAAATGTCAACATTCTACAGACACAGAGAAACCAACAGCATGAAGAGCAAAGATGTAGAAAGCATGAAGTGGAATGCATCAGTTGTTGTTGTCTTCACGGCTTACTGTCTTGGCACCATTCCCTAGTTATATATATATATATCAAAGTATGACCCGCGTGTCCAACAAGATGCCTCAGAACATTGCCGTGTCATTAATGTGCGTGTTATGCAATGACTTGTTTTTGAGCAGTATCTTAAAGCAGGGCTGGTGATAGCACAGTGTTACATAAGATGCATGGGTGGTGCAGGGTGCAGTCTTGTTGGTACGGTATGTGTGCGGCTTGTGATGGGACATGATACCAGTAGGAGGTGACTCCAGAAGTTCAGTCATCGAAAGTCATAGAAAACACTTGGATACTGACACGGTAATGGATAAAAATGACACACTTGTCAACACACAGTGTTATCGTTAACGTGACTTTACTGGTAGAAAAGCTTGGCAATAAATGCCAACACTGCAAGGGCATGTTTCATGGAGCCTTTAGAGAAAACAGGGGACATTTAATATAGACATTGTAATTGCACTTAACATGCACTCAATGTTTATGTGACCTATTACTTAATATGTTTCACAGGATCCTCAAGTCACACTAATTCTTAAGATCATTTGCATAGCAGTATGCACAGCAGCACTTCATTTTTATTTAGAAGACAGGTGGGTCTGTTTTGTAATTGCCGATGAACTGAGTGACGTGCTATAACAGTGACTCTTTCATCAGCTGTCAGATATCCAAAAACGTTTTTAAGGTAGGCTGTGAAAATGAGGCCCTATTGAAGCAATAGAGAAGGAAAAAATACGAGGCCAAAGAACGGAGCCCTGAGGCACACCACATCCCGTAACTCAAGATGAAATATTGTTCCAATCAGGGTTTGCACCTTTCCTTTTTGACATGTGAGAGGGGAATGCAAATCCTGAATTGCCAGTCCGGGGTTTAAAGGAGTAAATCATAATGGCGTGAGCATCAGTGGAGCCGAATGGAGCTCTTAAATCTAACACCAGCAAAATGGGAAAGAACTTTTTAGCAAAGCAAATATAGAAAGACGTAGGTGTCAATGGAAAGAAGCGTGTGAGAGTGTATGCCAATAAGCCAGCACCACCCTTCACAAACAAATCCACTTTGCTGATAATGGACTCACACAACAGAGCTCAAGGTTGTCCCTGGCTTAATTAGCCCCAATGAAACCTGGGTATCTGTAGATTAGAACTTCTTTTCAATAACAACTTAATAGGTGTTGTGATTTCTGAACTGGAGTTTGTATTGATATAATAACAAACACATGAACAGGAACACGTGGTTACAATTTACCAGACTATTTCCAAGTAGCATTTGTCGTAAAACCTCCATCTGGTCAGCAAAGTTCAACGCTAACATCAACCTACCTGCAGTTGCAGTTTTTTTTTGGATGCACACAATCTAACTCTGAGCTTCTTTGTGTATCCATCTGCCTCTCTTTAGTGCAGCATGGTGTGTTGTCTCATGCTTTAACTCAAACTGAGGCCGAGTCCTCACTGGAAGGCTGCTGTGGCGACCTTCTGACCCCGCTGCTATTATGCCACATGATGTAACCGAACAACAGTACGCCTGGCTGTCCAGTCAGACGGATAAAAACCCAGGGATTTTATTAAAAACTAGAGTGTGAAGGGACAATCATTACACAGGTGAAGAAAGATCCCAGTTTGGAAAGGCATTTCTGTGTGAAACATATCTAATTCTAGTCAAGGGTCACTGGGTGCTGTCTGGTTTACAATGATTCGTGCTCTACAATTGAGGTGAACCGGATCTCCCTGTCCTCATTTCTCCTGACATTTGTGCAAGATTATGTGGTGAGGAGTTCAATGGTGCCTTGAGGCGGCGAGGCATCAGAAGCGGCTTGGCATGAGCGCTGAGGTTTTTTTTACTTTGTTTATAAAACAACTGCTGGGAACACACATTAGGCACAGTACAGTACAAACGGAACATACTGTACTGAAAACACAATCTCATATGTATGCGCTGTATTTGTGTTTGGGAGTACTGTGTGTCAGCCTCCCATCTGTGGCCGGTGTGCGGGACTGCCTGATAACACATATACATGCCATACTTCAGTCTACAGAACTCTATGCTGCATTTAGTAAAGGTAAGATGCCTTTGCATAGGGCAAAATCAGGTGAGATATGTCCAGTCAAGTAGAGAGAAAGTAAGAAACTAATTAAACAAACTATAGAACAACAGTCAGAAGAGTTAGATATGTATTTGTATGATCCATCATCACAACATGACTACGTTTTATTGTAGCTTTGTTGCAATATCAATCCCTCTTTTCTCCCCAATTTTACTTGCTATCCGACAAATGAAGCCTATAATAATTCAGTCCATTTACCATTGAAGTCTGGAGAAACGCTGGATCCTACATTTCCCATATTGCCATGCAATCTATACAGTAGGCTCTTTATCACACCCTCCATGTGAAAAGTATTTTTAAACCTTAAGGCTCAGAAAACGCCAATATGTCAATGCTAGGCGTAAACGCAACACATGTATACACAACAGTCTATAGGTGTGGATGTAGTTTTTAAAAGGCCATCTCCAGAGAATACATTATACATCCGTTTTTGTGAACTAATCAATGGGAAGCCTTTTGGCAAACATGTCTCTCAATGTGTCAGCAAGGGACAGGAAGTGTTTATGCCGGTCTGTGCAGCCACACATCACCAACAAGTCCCTGAGTGAGGAGGCTGACGCACTGCTTAATCATCGGCCATGTGGAGGGGGGATTTTAGCTCTGTTTCTTTTCCTTTGCTTCTGTGCCTCCATGCCCAAATCTCACTCAGTCCTACACCAGCACACTACAACACCCCCACCCTTCCTCCTGTATCCTACTCCTACTCCCTTTAGTCCCTGTGCTCTCTGATGAATGCCACGGAAGCAGTGACGTCAGTTGTTTACTGTCTTGTAGCTCGCTGCTAGTTGCAGTGCAGCAGCACATCCAGCAGGGCTTATGTAACCCTGCCTGCTGCATGACAGGCCGTTTACTGCAGAGTGTGTGTGGGGGGTGGGGGTTTAGGGGGGCTTATGCTGCAGCCTGCACGCCACCATCACTCCAATATCAGCACCAGTGCATGCACATACTGTACTTACACCATAAACACACAGTGGGTTCACTGCTGAGCATATACTAGCTCTAAATGGACCTCCTTCCTCCACACACACACACACACACACACACACACACACACACACACACACACACACACACACACACACACACACACACACACACACACACACACACACACACACACACACACACACACACACACACACACACATCTCCCAGAATCCTCCACTGCAGAACAGACAGGTAAACAACACTGACTCAGGTTTAGCAGCTCCTCTTGCACAGACACACATTGCCCCCTGTCGGACGCAGGAAACAACACCAAATTTGGGTTGTGAGGAACTTCCTTCTACTAGACTGGAGTATTTTAATCTAACAGAGGAATCACTGACCTTTAAACAGCTAAATTTACATCTTAAAAACAAGTCTTTCAAACCTGGAGTCTTAGTTGTTTTCAATGCCTTAAAGTTTCACTAATTGTGTTACAAACCAGTGTTGGAAGAAGTATTTAGATCCTTTATTTTTTTTTTTAAATGATACTGGATGTAATGACACAGGTTTAGTATTTATGGTTGTCCATTTTGGCATTCAAGTTGGCGTTGCCTCATGAGTTCTCTGTTTTGCTCCAACACTCTGAAGCTGCCATCCAAATAAATGATCCAACTGCACATCAATTGCTCAATAGGTACAAACGGCAGATACTTTTATTGGGAACAAGACATCGCTGGCATGATTTTGCATTTCTTTACAGGTAATGGCGTGTACTTGGCTTTATCTCAGCTGCCAGCTAATGCTTTGGCTGTCAAAACAAGGTGATAATGGGAACAAAGCACAGGGTTAAAAGTCGTGAAGCTGTTATCCAACATGGGTAAGGCTTCTAACTTTTAGATAAGATAGAACTTTTTTCTTGTTTTTTCAGGCATGAGATATGTGTTTGCAGCCTTTTATGGCGGAGTCTATTACATGTCAGGAGAATAACAACAAATACTGCAATGTCCAGGCCAAATACCAGTACAAACAAACAAATGTACACCCATGCCAAACTATGTGTCATGTGCATGAACACATTTCGAAAATATACCTATACAAGGCAAGACAAACGCCTTCTTGTGGTATGCAAGTATGCATTCCTATGTTTTTACTAGAACATTACTACTAGCTGACTGGATCCAGAGCCCTGATGGTAAACAAGCTCCATATAGCAGCTCAGTACCGCTCTCTGCTGGTACAGAATTCAACAACAGTGTTATGTCTGAGGGGAATTAACAATGGCATAGATTTAAATTAAGAATGTACACGTTTTTTTTATCTATAACCCAACAGAACAACACTTTTTGATACATTAATATAAAATAAATACATACATATTTATAAATATGACACAACTACATATTTACAGATATTAACAGAGAAGACATTAATGTATTATAAGTGTACAACAAATAATATGAAATGTGTTATAAATGATTGAATATAGGTAAGATGTGGGATTCTCGAGAATTAATATAAATAAAAGAGAAGAAAAAAATCACATTGTAAGGCAACAAAGGTTCCGGTCTTGTTTCTAGACGGACGTTTTAACGGAAGGTACCTACATTGAGAACCAGAAAGTGGTCAACATGTAGCTCACGTCTGGAAGTCTGACATCCCTCTTCTTTGCAAGATTAAATAAGCAAGGTAACACTTAAAACTCATATATTTCATGACTTTTAAATGTAATGTATCGCCGCTGTTCCTCATATTAAGCTAGAGGGAAACACTTCCCACCTTGGTGGTGTGTTTTTAAAATGAACGCAGGGCTAACTTTGTATTTATTTACTTTAGCTGCATGCTAAAGTAATGTTACATAATGCTGCCATTAATAACTCTCATTTAATTATAAATCGTGCCTTATTTGTCGGCAAATGCCCGTAACACACCTATACAGCTCAGACGTCTTAGGTCAACAGATACTTTTATTTTGAAAAATGAACTAGCTGGCAGTGGCATTCGGTTTGACAGCAGGAAGTGTGAAAGTTAATACATTTAAACGTACATCCGAATAACCATTACGAGCAGCTTTACATTATTTTTTATGTTTAACTTATTGTTAAATGTAATGCTTTCTGCTACGTTCAGTTTTTTTGTTTAACTCTGCTTGCTGCTTTTCAGAATAAAAGAGCTCTTGCTGTTTGGAGACATGTCCCAACATGTTGAAGTTTGAAATCTATCTGTTTGTAGATTCGTTTCTTTTGAAACAAAAAATTAAAATAAGCGAAAACCATAGATTTCTAATATTCTCTGACTAGTTTCTTCGGTAAGAGAAGTGTATTTGTTTAGTGAGACTCACTTGTTGTTTATCTGATTACGTTATACTAAACCTTAGCCTCTATTCATTATCAACGTGCAGTTTTTATTGTTGAAATCAAAAAACAATTGCTGATATTCAAATAATTAAACTAAAATGCAAGGATGCTAGGACAAAGATATTACACCACTAACCATTTTTTTCCATTATTGATTTTAAATGCTGATTATTTTCTCATTAGAAAAGTGAAAAAGGCCCATCATAGAGACATTTGTTCATTGAAAAGATTGAACTATTAACAACCTACAAAGTGCATTGTCAGTCATATTTTTTTTTAAATGTGTTACAGATTTCACCATGGAGGGATCTTCCAAAAGTGATGCAGCCGGTCAGCCCTCTGTTGCTGCTCAGGTTCCTTTCCTTCATCTTTGCTCCACCTTAGAGAAAATCCAGAAGTCTAAACTCCGTCCAGATAAATCCAAGACCCTTAGGGATTTCATTGAGTCATGGAGGAATTTTCATTCTGCCCTCCACAAAGACAACCCCAAAACAACAGACTCTTTCTACTCAGCTATGCGCCTCATAGTCCCTTCTTTTGAACGAGAGCGCATGGCTTACGGCATCAAAGAGAGCATGTTAGCTAAACTCTACATCGATGTCTTAGGTCTCCCAAAGAATGGCCCAGAAGCCAATAAACTTTTGAACTACCGTGCTCCGACTACATCCCAAGGTGAAGCTGGAGACTTTGCCGGCATGGCGTACTTTGTTCTGAAGAAACGCTGCACCAGCCAAGGGAATCTCAGCATCAAAGAAGTAAACGACTTTCTGGATTTGGTAGCTATCAACAACGCTAGCAGGCAGAAGGATCTTGTGAAGAAGAGTCTGCTGCACCTCATCACCCAGAGCATGGCTCTCGAGCAAAAGTGGCTCATCAGAATGATTCTGAAAGACATGAAGCTCGGGATCAGCAAAGAAACTGTTCTTCAAGTCTTCCACCCGGATGCCAGCGAGCTCTATAATGTCAACACCGACTTAAACAAAGTCTGCCAGCAGCTCCACGACCCCTCCACGTCTTTAAGCGATGTCTCTATCGGACTCTTCTCTGCTTTCAAGCCTATGTTGGCAGCTGTGGCGAACATCCGCAATGTGGAGAAACAGATGGGAAACAGCCCTTTTTACATTCAGACCAAACTGGACGGAGAGCGTATACAGCTTCACAAAGACGGGGACGTGTACAAGTACTTTAGTCGAAACGCTTTTGAGTACACCCAGCAGTTTGGAGCATCACCACTGGAAGGCTCGCTGACACCTTACATCCACAACATTTTTAAAAGCCACGTTGTAAACTGCATCCTTGACGGGGAGATGATGGCGTATAACCCGACCACGGAGGCCTTCATGCAGAAAGGGAGCAAATTCGACATCAAGAAGCTCATGGAGGACTCTCAGCTACAGACTTGCTTCTGTGTGTTTGACGTTCTGTTAGTCAACGACCAGAAGTTTGGCAAGGAAACACTAAAGAAGCGCCTCGAGACCCTGCAAACCGTTTTCACTCCAGTCAAGGGCAGGATACATCTGATACCAAAGGCCGATGCCAGAACCGTGCAGGACGTGGTGAACGCCCTCAATGACGCCATTGACACTAGAGAAGAGGGGATCATGGTGAAGGACCCTTTGTCTATCTACAAACCTGACAAGCGAGGAGAGGGATGGCTGAAAATAAAGCCGGAATATGTGGATGGCTTGATGGATGAGCTTGACCTGCTGATTGTTGGCGGCTACTGGGGGAAAGGCAAGCGTGGCGGTATGATGTCCCATTTCTTAGCTGCCATCGCAGAAGCTCCAAAGCCTGGCGAGAAACCCTTAGTTTTCCACTCTTTCTGCCGCATCGGCTCGGGCTACACCATGAAGGAGTTGTACGACCTCGGTTTAAAGCTGGCCAAGCATTGGAAAGTCTATCGGAAAAACGACCCGCCAGCATCCATCCTGTGCGGAACCGAGAAACCAGAAGTCTACATCGAACCCTGCAACTCGGTCATCATCCAGGTGAGAGCGTCTGAAATAGTCGGAAGCGACATGTATAAAACCAACTGCACCCTGCGCTTCCCTAGGATCGAGAAGATCCGCGAGGACAAGGAGTGGCACCAGTGCATGACACTCGCAGAGCTGGACCAGTTTCGCGGGAAGGCCTCTGGGAAACTAGCCTCGCGGCACCTCCACATCGATGGCGACGAACCGCAGAAGAAGAAGCGCAAGGTGCCGGTCAAACCCAAAAAGGTGGTCGGGATCATAGACCACTTCAAGCACCAGGACCTCTCCGGGGTTACCAAGGAGACGGATATGTTTGAGGATGTCGAGTTCTGTATCCTAAATGGCACTGAGCAGCACCCCAAAGCGGAGCTGGAAAAGGGCGTGGCCAGGTAGAGAAAGCCTCTTGTGATAGTTAAAGTCAACCCTGTGGCTTAGGAATGTTAAACAGCATTATATATATCTTATACTCAAAATATCCTAAATAATCAATTAACTCATTAACGTCTTCATCTCCTCATTAGGTGTGGTGGTATCGTTGTTCAAAACCCAGGAAGGGACACCTACTGCGTGATTGCCGGCGTGGAGAACATGCGCGTGAAGAACCTGGTGTTGTCCGACCAGCATGACGTTGTGTGGGCCGCCTGGCTGCTGGAGTGCCTGGACCAGAAGGAAGTGGTCCCATGGCAACCACGTCACATGATCCACATGTCGCCCTCCACCAGGGAGCACTTCGCCAAGGAGTACGACAGCTACGGCGACAGCTACTTCGTGGACACGGACGAGCAGCAGCTGCGGGAGGTGTTCGGACGAATCAGCAGCGAGGACACGTCAGCGGCGATGGACATCAGCCAGGTGGAGCAGCGCTACAGCTGGGAGGACGTTCCCACGAGCATGTTCAGACCATTTGAGGTCTACATGGACAGGTTCGCCGACATTGGAGACCGTGAAACCGCCATACCCGCTTCCTGTTTGGACATCAGGGCGCTGGAGTTTCGCTACCACGGAGGTAAGGTGGTGCAGAAGTTGGAGGAAGGAGTCTCTCATGTCATTATCTCAGAGGAAACCAGACTTCTGCATTTAAGGACTCTGAGGCGCAGCTTTAGGAAGAAGTTTAAGATCGTAAGAGAATCATGGGTGACTGATTCAATAAAAGCAGGGTACGTGATGAATGACACTGACTACTTAGCTTAAAGAGTCCACTGGTGACACACTGGGAAGAAATCCTTGCACTGCTAGCATTTAAAATAATTTCCAATAAGATTAGAAAGGCTGAAAAATCTGTCACTGTTACGGGTAAGAAGAGATGCTTTTAAACTAAAATGTGCTCTAGAGTTCTTACTGTTTTTGTGTTCCTTATGAGTGATTATGGCTGCTTGTTATTAGTTTTACTGAAAGGATACTATTCAAGTCCAAAAGGCAACAACTACATTACATTTTTAAAGTTAAATTGCAATATGGAGTATTCAAATGGGAAGCTAATTCATCTTTACTTAGCCCTTTAATTTTTTTTGCCGAGCAGTTATTAATAAATCTTATGGAAAGCAAAAGAGGTTTTCCTGTCTGAAAAAGGATGCTGCTTTCATCCTCTTAACATTTCTGCCTTTATAGATAGATTTAATTCATCCTCATCGTAGAATCTCTGATGTTTGAAATATTCCACATTAAAAGTCTATAATAGGTCTCTTCATAATTTTCGATTAAGTAATGCACTTACTTCCAATTGGAGGACTTGAATGGGATTATTACGCAATAATCTTTACAGGGATCTGTGCCTTTTATGCTTTTGTGTGTGTTTACAAAACTCTTAATAAATATGATGAACCGTTTTAAAATAATGAACTTAGTGACTGAAATATTGTTTTTAATTTGCTAATAACTTAAAACCAACGTGTCGCATCAGCTCTTCAGCTTGCTTCAGCCGGCAGAGCGTCACCACGGGGGTGAGGGGGGGGGCGTTAAAACGGGTCCAGCTCAAGGCCCTCCGACAAAGAAGTGGCCATGTTTTCCTGTCTTCAAAAATGTCACCATTGTGTCTAGGGACGCGCTGATATGTTATAACCTTCATTACCATGGCCTCCAGGGTGCAGGTAGCTGCCTGTGGTGTCCTGGGCATTGTTTCTCGTAAATGCCGCATGAATACATTTTCAAAGTAAGTGATGAGGTACCTGTTCTCAATTTCAAAATATAATATAATAGCTTTCATTGACATGTTGTAGTACTCCTAATAGAGCTTGACATTTATTTAAACAAGTGAATCTACCTGGGCTCTAAGAGTTAAACCCTATTGGTGAATTAAAATATTTCAGAGCAAAATGATCTTTATTATTGGTTAAAAACAAGATGTTGTGCCTCATTAAGCGCTCTGTAACCCATCGCCCACTCTGGCCTATTTCCAGGTGTGTTTGACTGACAGGCCTTAATTAGAGCTACTCAACTACTGCTTATTCCACTGTGTCTTTGTGTGTGTGATGCTTTCTGTGTGAGTGTTGGTGTGAAACGTCTAACTGCTGGTCTTCGCAGGGGCACATGATCAGTCCTAAGGATCTGAAGATGCAAACAGCCGCTGAATGCTAGCATTGCAGAAATACCAGGTTCCCTAATGGGATAAATGCCCCTAATTAGGCCGGCCGTAGCTATTGGAGAGATGCTACCGGCGAGTGCACTGGACACGAGCAGAAACAAATGGTTTGGAAGCGGACCCTAGACAACCAGCAGCTGCATGCACTCAGCTGGAATAAATGAGACCCTGCAGAGACCAAACACAGGATCAGGGCTGCAGAGGTTTGTCTACAGCAATTAGCAAGACCCAGCGAGGATGAAGAAATTCAGTCAAAACAACAAGAATCAAGCTCCAACTTGTGCCTGATTAACAATTGGTCATAATTATTTCTGCGTATTGACATCAAGCTCTGGGGAACCGGTCGTTGTTACTGTATATTAGAATCCATATTTTGTATTCACATTTTATCTGTCACTTTGACTTGACTTTGACCACTGTTGGCATTACCGTGCAACAATAACACTTTAAGGGGAAATAAAAGCAGGCAAACTGTGTGCTGTGATAGATAACCTATCTCTACAACGTTAAGTATTGTGCTTAAACTGAGATAAGTGTTGGTATTTTTCTTTCATAGAGTAAACAGGACCCTTTCTTTTTCATGAGAGCATCTTCCCTGAGGCTGAAACCAGGTGAGTAACAACCTGTCTGACTGACACAGTGTCAAGACAACAACAATATAGGCTAAAAATAATTATGCTATTAGTCATTTTCAAAATAAAATAATCACATTCATGCAATCAAATATCTTTATCTGCTCGCTTTTGTTACATTTCTTCTGTATGCAATTCACTTACTGCTTGTTTTACCTTTCACAAAGTAGTTGAGATCGTTCATGTTTTGGAGAACATCATAGACTTTAATTTTGAAGTCATAATCACAATATTTCGTGGGACATTTCAACAGGCTCACTCTGACTTGACGCACCTTTAGTAGAGAGCGATGCGGTGACTGCGATGCGCGCGCATAACGTCAGAGCTGTGGATGTTTGTCAAGGTAGAAAGTTTAAGTAACATCATACCGGATGTAGGTTGAATTGAACTTCAAAATAAAACTTATCTGACACGACGGACAGTCAGTTGCGCAAATGTCTATGCATTACAGTTATGTTTTGGTTTAAAACGTACCAACCATTTTGTTATTATTACTAATGTGTTATTAAGTTAGAGGTGTACATGTGTTAATGCAGCAGTAAGCTTTAAGACATTGAGTATAACTGTTTAATTATTTTAATAATTTACGAGACTTTTATTTTGAATAACACAACCAGAAATGCTGCTGGTTATCGCTGCTGACCTGACGCAGCTTCCTGCATACACACACCGTCTCTTGGCGAACATGGCGGCAACTTGACAACGGCAGCGAGATGAAGACGGTGAGAGCTTGAAAAAGAAAAGAGGTCTGTTACAGGCTGTAGGCCCCTCCGCCGACATAACGGCAGACAGCTTCGCCATGTTGGAAGAGGATAGCGCCCTTGTCCCTGCACGACCGAGGCCAGAGAAAACGTAAACGCGTCGGTGAGTGTTTCTAAAAACGGAGTCGAGGCTACGCAGAGGAGCGGAGCGGCGCGGAGCGGAGCTCAGGGCGGGCGGGAGGACAGCGGCTTCACCGGTCAGCCATGGAGGATGCGGCCCGTGGTCGCCAGCGTCTAATTTCCCATCCAGCCCACGCTCATTTTAATGGGAATTACCGCTGAACGCAAAGACACGCCGGGACAACCCACCACCTGACATTTGAGGGGAAGAAAACGCGAAGCGGACCCCACGTCAATGACTGTTGCGGCAGAGGAGCCCCCACGGTGGAGTCGTCCGGTTCCCAAAATATGACCAGGGGTGCTGGGACGTGTTGGCAGCAAGAAGATGACGACGGCTTCCAAATCTGGCTAGAGCCCCCCCGCGACAACCAAAAGCCATTCACCGACTCAGAGAGGGCGCAGAGATGGCGACTGTCCTTGGCATCTCTCTTGTTCTTAACCATCCTTCTCTCTGATCACCTGTGGTTCTGCGCCGAGGCCAAACTGACCCGGACCCGGGTCAAGTTCGCATCCTCCCATCTCCTCTCACCCCAGACCCACTCAGCACACAGCAGCCTCAGAGGAAACCCAGATGCTATTTTTATAGGAAACTCTACCAAACATTTGTGGCGGCTCGAAACTTGCCACCAGGAGGATAGTTTGTCTAAAGACTGCTTTACTTTCGCAGATGCCGACCATTTGTGCGGGGGCCTTTCCGACAAAGAGGGGACGCGGGCTGTAAATATGAGCGATTTGTACCTTTCCTTTTGTAACTCCTACTCTCTACAGGATTTGTTCTACGGGTCGACAAGTCCGGACAATTTGAACTGCAGCCTCGACGTGCTCGGCAATGGCGACACCACCAGATGCAGCCTGTGCGTCCAGGCGTACCAACGCTACGACCAGCACGCCCAGGAGAAATACGAGGACTTTGAGCTCCTAACTCAGAAATATGAGCCGGGGGCATATTCAGTGAGGACGTGCATGGAGCAGTGCAAGGTAGGCTGCAAAAGGGAAGGGGGCGGGTGGTGGGATGGATTGATGGAGGGAGGAGGGGGTAGATGTGGTGGCCATCTGTTGATTTGGGCCCGGATAGATGCCAGTTTTTGGTCCTCCTCCTCCTGTCGCCATGGAGACGGATGACAGATTCAAGGAGACTCCCGGGCCTCATGTTCATTCATCTCCTCATTGTGTTTAGGCCCCATGCTAATGTGCCGATCGAGGCCCTGCTAGTGTCCCCCCCCCCCCCCCCCCTCTGTTACTCCACGCTCTTTGACATTGAACACCGCCTACAGCTCTTAATCCGCCTGATCGGCCATCGATAACCCGGATAGGCTCGTTAGACTAATGCTGGAGCTTTTACAGCTTTACGACAATTTAATGAGCAGGAAGCAGGCTGGTGCCATATGCAAACAACTGTGGGAGCTTGTGTGTGCTGTCGCAGTCCGCCAGGTGTTCATCATGGCCGCCCACTCCATATCGAGAGCGTTTCATTAAAGTCAAGAGGTGGTTTCCCTGCCTAATGTGGCGGAAGGCTTTCTTCGCTCCGACTTGTGTTTGCTCATTTACAGGCCTGCGCGTACAGGCCTCTCGTGTGTCTGTAGGCCCATGCTCGATGTTTGATCGCCATGCACTGTTTACCACGTCGGGTCAGAGTGGGCTCTAAAGGGTTTCCGGGATACTGCTGAGCCCCCATGAGCGCCATTCAGCACCGCGGACAGCTCCCAGCTCTCCGCGGTGCTGAATGGCGCTCCATTCACAGAAGCCCTGGCCAATCCCAGATGGCCTCCATTCACCCAACCGGTAGCACAGACAGACACACACACACAGGCGTCAAAACGCGTCTCTAATAAGGCCATCTGCCTTCTTATACAAACCCAATGCATGTGGATAGAGCCACATGCATGTAAACTGTGCCTAGTTTACTGGGATAGCTTGCATTTAGTAGACAGAATCCCTTCGGTGTGTTTTATTCATCAAACAACAAGGAGCCGTCTTTGATATTCTCTTCCTGTTGGATGTCTTAATCCTTGAAAACACAACACAGGCTTTTTATAAAAGATAATTCTACTACTCACACGTTTCCAAAACCACTTACTATTACTTTTACACCAATTGTGTAGCTACACAAAGGAGCTGGAGGCTGCTCCACTTCCTTCACTTGCTACCTTGATTTTGCTTAAAATGTCTGTGTTTTTTTAAATAGCTTCAATTTTCTTTATTCAAAAAAGGGCATTCGATGACATCAACGTCGGCAATGGCAACTTTTCAGGTTCACTTTCCTTTAACCTTACATTGATTAAAGGATTAATGGAGGAAGGATTGATCAGATGAGTCGATGATGGATAATAAAAAGTCATATAAAGTAAAACCTGATGTTTCTCACCAACGGTGGAAGCTTTATATTCTCGTCCCAGTAGCTCAAAACACGTTCATCAATCATGTTGAACTGGTAAAGCCTGACCTAGCCCCTTCAGAGTCTTAGTTCATGGTCGGTTGCGTTAGAATATGCAAAAACGAGGACAATGACAACCACTGAATGCAGAGTTTAAAAAAGAAATATCCTGTCCAGCAGGTTTCAGCCACTGAGGAAAGCTCCCTGAAGCCTCCATGTGTGACTTCCTCTCCTTCTCTTCTGTGAACTGTAGCCACACACATGATTTCAGTCTTCCCCACTCTCTGAGCTCACCTCTTGGCAGAGACAGTAATTTAGCTAACCTGCTAATTTCTTTAAAAAAAGGCCCTTCTCTATCACCTTCTTGGTCCAGCAGTGGCTCAGTCAGTAGGGGCTTGGACTGGGAATCGTAGGGTCACCGGTTCAAGTCCCCGAACAGACTTGAAATATGGAAACTGCTACTTGGAGAGGTCCCAGTTCACCTCCTGGGCCCTGCTGTGGTGCCCTTGAGCAAGGCACCGAATCCAATCCCCCCTCCCCATTGCTCCCCGGGAGCTGCACAGTAGCTACCCACTGCTCCTAGTACTAGGATGGGTTAAATGCAGAGGACACATTTCACTGTGTGTGCTCTGCTGTGTGCATGTACTGTATGTGACTAATAAAGGGGGTTTCATCCTCCGATTCTACTTCTTGATTATAGGCTGTAAGTGTCGGGAAGAGCGTTGTGACTCAAGCAGTAGTGCGGAGCTCTTGTTGAGTTCATGGCTACCTGCCTTCGGGAAGCCGAGCATTTAATATTGTGTGCCGGATCACACGGATGTAATCTGTGTAAATAAGTGTTAAAAACCAAATATATCCCTGCCTCGTTGTCTCAGTTCAGGGTAACACGTAGAGCCCGAGCCAGGGAAAGACCTCTGACATTATCAAGTGATGGTGTTTGACATGGAGTGTAGCATTTGTTGTGCAGGGGAGACTACTGTGGTCCGCAGGTGGTGCTTTGATTCCTCTAGCCTGAGGTGAAACATCACACGGTGGGCATGGCCGCGGTGCTCTTCCTCACCGTGGGATTCTCCATCTTCTGACTCTGTGAAAACCCAGACCGCTCATACTGTGGAGCAAAAGCAAACCCCAACTTCTTAAAGAGCAACCACAGCTGTTGTCTCTGCACTGTCATCAGACCATTTAATGTAGGCTTCTTGCTAAAACCTGCAGTATGAAAAGCATTATCATGAAGCCTATTGGAGATACAGGTGTGTGTAGTACACGAGAACTTAAACAAAGTCTTGATTTTTTAGCCTGACGGTGGTAATGTTATTGTCATAGGACTATTTATAAATGGAGCTATCTCGCTCATGTGATTTTCATGCAGAATTCAACGTTCTGGACCTTGATCGTTCTCTTTTAGAAAGTGATATACTCCCACACGTTTGATCTTGTTTCCTTTAGGTTCTGTAACCATAACACACGTAGCTCTATTATGTGATGCAATATGAGTGTTCAGCGAGGGTCCCTTATATGTGCTAGCTACTGTAGCTGCAGCTATTTGGATGGTTAGTCGGTGCATCCCAACGATCATAACAACATGAAAAATCCAGCAAATATTTTTGATTAAGAGGCTGTCATCTGTTGAATTCTCCCTATTTGGACCATGGTACGACACCGAAATGTCCCATTAGGAGTCACGATTGTAATAATGAAGCTACAGCTAAAGTTATTATTTTAAAATAGCTTCTTACCAACAGTACTACTCACATTTGAAAACGAGAAAATACTCACATTTAAAGGCCCTTAAAACTTCATTTGACCTGATATTACTCTGTGATCTTTGAACTAGAAAAGGTGTTCTCACATGCGTACGTCCATGCACAATTAATGATATCACAAAATCTGATTGTGTGTTGAGGTGAATGAGTTAAATACCCTGTTTTCAGCTGTTAAACCATGTGAAAGCAATACCTGAATCTGTTTTACTATCTGTGTTTTCTCCTATTAAGTCACAAATATTGTCATAGAGAAATATAAAGGACTTAAAGCCAAGTTTTTAGGACCTTTTGAAAAAGCAGCATTCAAATGGTAATTTAGAATATCAACGTTATGAATGAAGCTTTGTGCTCTCCGGTGCAGCCCTGTAATTACCTAACAAGTACACTGCACATAGAGTTTGAGAGAGTGGGGGGTCAATAGGAGCCCACAGAAGGCCCCATTAGCCGGTGAATCTTGGTCTGGTGGAACAAAGCACATACTTTTTTCGGGGTTTCCCACCAGATATGATGCGTTTGAGAGCTCTTCAGTTCTCACCTGCCACGATCGCAGCATGACTCAAAAATATCTTCCACTTTTTTATTCTGAAAATCATTTCCCCTAGTTGCAGGTGTCTGCAATCTTGTTCCTCCGCAGTCATTTCTGTCATTTGTAAACTTGAAAGACTCAGCACCTGGCCAAGCAATCAAGCAGTCTATGGAGCTTTCTACTTAATACTCTATTATTACGTCTCTTTCGTTGACCCTCTGTGACTCCTGCTACTACTACCAACCTCCTCTTTGCTCTTTTTTCCTGCTGTTACTATAATTTCCAACACAATCACTGATTAATCTGTTCAAATCCGTCTCCTCCCACCCTCCAGGTCCAATTGAATGTCTAATCATAGCCGGTGTTGTGTGCAAGTGGAGAGGAGGACAGCTTCGTCCCTCTTTAGATCCTTGTCAACCGCACACATCTGCATTGATCCACGCTCCTTTTGAGCCGGAGGGACGGGTGGCAGCAATACCAAGAGGTTGATCCCTATTGATCGCACCGAGCCCTCCGTGTTCACTCGTCCTTCATTTGGTAGTGGGCGGCTCCTCCGACTGAAATAGGGCAGTGAAGACATCATGTTACTGTGTGAACCCTGTGTGATTGTGCCCACGACCTGTGTCTCTGCTTTATATATAGTTATGGTTTAAAGGGACACTCTTCATCCATTATCTGGCTTTTTACAACCCGGACAGTTCTGCGATTTAGCGGTAAATGATGTGTAACAACAAGGATATCGTTCTCACTCGGGGGGGGCCATGAAACAAAATGTAAACACAGATGGAGTTTCGGGAAGCGATGCGTCTCATTTTCTAGGGTTTGGGAAAGGCTGGGGCTCCTCATTTGATGAACACATCTGTCCTTTCAGAGTTCAAAAGTTTGGGCTGCAACTGCATTGATTAACCGTAAGTTTGGCAGCGATGGTATGCGCTGAAATATCTCAACAAGGAACATTACTCTGTATTGAACTACATTTAAAACTATCCACCGAGACCATACACTCATCAGGAAAATGTTAAATGAGGTTATTATGGAAGTGATAAGTCCATTTCTAATAGACTTTTATACGATCTGACCAATGCTAGCATGCTAACCTGCTAAATTAACATGGATAGCATGTTACAAAAACCTGCTCCACCTCTGCATGTTAGCATAGTGATGTTAGCATTTAGCTCCAATCATTCAGAGTCTCTGCTGGTATACACTGGTGGGATATTTGGTCAAAATGTCGTTCTGAAATCAGTGTGTCGCTCATATCCTTTCTTTTAGAGGGCCAATATTGCCATCGGTTGTATCAGTGTAGTCGTATTCTTTGTATTCTGGTCTTTTGTGTGTATACATGAAGTGATTATGAAGGTTCACAGAGGGAAAGTGGCTCATACGGGCACCACTGTAGCTTTGATTTGCTCCCTCGCTCATCCCACAGTCCCTCCTACTTGACAACAAGACACAGACTCTCTCATCCCCAAATCTATCAGTTATCCAACAGTACCAATGTGGTTTATCTCATCTACATGAACATCCTGTGATCATCACCCATGCTTTTTTAAATCGCTGCCTTTGTCAGCCTTTTATTCGTTATTCATATTAGCCGACGCTGTGTGTCTGCTCCAGTCTCACAGAGCCTCGCGTGCATTAATGAACGACAGATCCAACCGTCCAGGTTGAACACGGAAGCGCTCACATGTGTTATTTCCGCCATTGTGTCTTCCTGCAGCGGTTGTGAATGCTGACCTTGGAGGGTGTTTTGTCCCTTCCAGAAGCCTGGCCCACTCCACGACAGCCCTTTTATGAATGGGCAGATCCCTGAGCTGCATGTTAATGAGGCCGGGGGGGGGCTGCTATGGCTGCTGCAGTGCACGGCAGCGCTTCCATATTGTTTTAACTGTGAAGCTGAGTGCAGATCAGATCACATGGGATAGCAGCAGTGGGGGAGAAAAGGGGGTTGAAGCGGGTTACCCAATTAATAGGCCTCATTTAACCTGTGCGGCATTTCCATTATAGGTGATATGGGAAGTCCTTTCTCTGGCATACAGTAATGTTGTCAATCAAAGGTGGAGATTGTAATTACAGCTACATCGTCTCTGTGTAACGGATTGATTCCATTTATTAAACGAATGGCATTCCCATCAGCCCCAGCTGTACTCTGTTTAGTGCTAATTAGCAAATGTTAGCTAATCGAATGGGATACATGGTAAACATTGTACATGCTGAACGGTTTATGCAATGTGAGAATGCTTGCATAATGACTTTAGCATTTAGCTAAAAGCCTCACACAGCTATTAGCATGGCTGTAGACTCTTAGCATAAGAAGGTTAGCAGCATTTATGTGGTATTTTACTTAAAACAATGTACATATTTACTCAAAGTTGTATGTGTTTTATTTATATATTCAGAAACGTATTCAGAAAAACTACATTTCCCATAATGCAACTCAGTGTTTATTTTCCTGTGAAACACCTAAGGGTCAGACTAATACCTTCACTCTTTTTTGGGCATGACATCAATTAGTGGATGGATTATATTTACAGGGACTGATATACGCCTGAATGCCTCTGTTTGCAATTTCCATGAATTGTAATATTTAGGGAAGATATAGAATGCAGGTGCAGGGTGGAGGTTTGTGTCCATTACACATATCAGGTGGAGTCGGATATGGAAAGTGATTAAATTCCCCAACACTCTGCACTAATGGGATTATGCGACATCCCCTTATTTCCCAGTATGGTACCTCTTCCCAAGCAGATCTGCAGTCGACTAGGTAAAAGGTTGGAATCCCTGTTAATCTCCGTGTGTCCCATTAGGATGATTGAGGATGAGGTTTGTCACCGGACATGAGTTTTTATGAGTAGTTAATAGGCAGCACCAAGGCGTGTGACGTTTAAAAAATACTGGCTCTATTTTCTTATTCAACCTCTACCTCCTCTGGTATTTTGTCTTTGTATTTAATAAAGAGTTCTTGTAGGGGGGAAAAGCTTTTTGAGCTAGCTAGCTTGCTAACTGTCAGTAAGATAGCTTATTTGACACTACGTTTGCATAGTTCTCCTGTGTTGTACCGTAAAGCGCCTCTTTTTGGGAGCATTTTAGGCCACTCTCTAGAGAGGAGATTAATTTTAGGTGACTGGTGCAACACAAATAATAAGCTCCAGGCTTCCCCCTGTTTGGACTTTAAAGGTCAATGCTGTAAAGACAGTTTGTTATTGGTCAGTAGCAAGTATTTGCCGGTCAAGGTTCACCAAAGTGCAAGTGATTGTAGAGTTCCCAAATGTAATGATTTACCTGTGAAAGGTTGACATTTTTATCCAGCTTTTTGTCCATTGTCCCCAGCTGCTTGACTCCCACCTGTTAACTGTTTTTCTATCCATTGACGGGCGGAGATAGCAATCTAAACACCTCGTTAGTTACATTTACCTGCTACTCGCCAATGGGGTTTCTATGGTTTGTTGAGATCTTTATAAGGCAGCAAGAGATGGGAAACCCTTATCAGGCCAACTTGATACAGTCCTTTCCTGATGTTGCTTTCCCTCTCTAAATGCTCTCCTCTCATCTGCTATGAGGCAACCTGAGGTGAGAAGCTGAGGACATTTCCCTCAGTGTTCAGTCCAACAAGAGATGTTCAATGCGGACCCTCACTTCTAATGGATGCTCTCTAACACTGAGAAACAGCCCGAATACGCCCCAGAGATATTAGAAAAGTTCTCAAGGCCGTGGTGTTGACTCGTGGGAGTTTGTGGGCGGAATGGAAGGCCTCTTGGCCGTTTGACTCTCATTTTGTCCTTCTGTGTGAATGATACATTCCTGGAAAGCTTTTATTAACATTTCTGAAGTATAATAAAGCAAAGCACCAGAAAGCAGGTTTTATTCCAAACTTAACTCATTGCTTTTAGTCTACCACCACCCCCAGTTTTCATGTGTCCAACCCACTTTGTTCCTAGCTCCAGCTCATGAATTATGGCATCAAGTTCAACTCTTTTTCTGGGAAATAAACTTCCTGTGAATGAACGATAACGACAGCCTCCCTCTTTCTCAGGCAGTGGCAGAGGAATGTTCACACTGACTGTGTTGCGTAAGATCTTGACCAGTTAACGGCCCTCCCTCGCTCACAGTGATCTTTCACCCCCCTTAAAGCCAATAAATCTATATGCTGATGTACCCCACTCTAAGGCCTTTCAATCTCCCTCATTCCTTCACTGTAATCACAGCCATCACTTGATAATGAGCCATACCTTGAGAAGTGATCAGCAGTGATGTTGTTCCTCTCACCGTGTAGTGTCAGCACAGTGATTGAAACCAACTACTGAAAAAATAAAGACCCTTCCAACTAAACTTGGATTATTTTATGACGTCATCACTCGAAACTCGCCATAGAGGCCAACATCGTACTTGTACCAGGCTGTAAACCTGTTAAACCTGCCTGTGAAGTTCTGGATATCATGATATTTATGGTATAGTACAGTCAAAAAGTAAACAAAAAGAGGGGCGTCATGTAGCAAAAAGCAGCAGCCAAGTCTTTATCTGCAACTGTGCAAATACCGGACTGAATAGACGTGCAGAAAAAGCTTTGAATAGTTGGTTCAAAAATATTGACCAACCCTGCTTTGTTGCAGAAGATGAAAGCTGATGCTCGCAGATTGTAATTGTACAATGTGCGGACTGCTTTAAATTCAGGTTTCTGTCAGGGTAATGTGGTTGGGTCGAGGCTGATGATGGTGCAGCTGAGCCCAGTCCAGTTGATTCCGTTCTTTTGTGTCAAAGCCCCACTCAGCGTTTACCTGGTTTTGTTTATCTTGAAGTGACATCTATATGTGACAGATATGTCTTGCGCTCAGGTCGAGTCTCCTGCAGTCAGCCGGCTCTGCGTCGATAGAGAAAGCAGAGCCACCCTGACCTATTCAGCAGCCTCCCCGAGCTGTGATCCAGCCCAGAATGAATTCTTTAAACCTTTCGGAGGAGAGAGCTGCAGAGCTGGAGCCGTGCCAACAGGGATCCTTCGACCAGAGGACCGCTTTATCTGCTCCACATGAAACCAAACCTGGGAAACAACCTCGTATCTATCAAAGTAATCAGAAGCAGGACAATTCTTACCTGTTTTGTAACCACTCGTTGCGAAACCAGGGCGGGAAACAAATCCTGCTATTCACATTCATAACCATGTTTACTCAGAACTCATCTACGCTTCAGGGAAATGACATGTCTTGATGACCTGACGGGTAGATCCATGCACCGACGTCCCGTAAAGCCGCTTCCTCGACAGGGCATTTCCTGTTAAAGGGTTCAGGCTTTCTGGGAGCCTCTGGATGCCTGTCAATAGCATCGATGGATCCCTAAGCAGTGAGTGCGTATTCGTTTTATGTGTGGATCAGGTGCTGATTTTTAAGATCTTATGGACAAACCTCTAAGGCTAATCCTGTATAACACAAGAAAGGTGACATTTCTACACTGAAAATCAATACTACGAAATCGCAGCACACTGTTGAACCTCCAACACAACTATTATAAGGGGATGTCCCTGTTTTGTGATGAGGAGCCGCCGCTGTGGCCACATGCATGAATTAAAGGAGCGGACATGCAGTGTAACAGCAGCCCCAGCTGTGCAGACCGTCAATACCGTTGATGGATCACTAAGGCCTCTGCTCACTGTTTTCACCTTTGCTTCTGAGAATTGACTTGGCTTTTTCTTTTTTCTGTAACATTTATTTATGGCCGTTTGCACAGAAAAGGAATTAGTGCAGAAACCTGAGGGTTGAGACATTTTCAGGTGCTTGTGATGAATAACTATGTTCTATTCAATTAGAAGAACAGATACAGTTCCATTGTATCTAAAGGTACCAACAACAAGAATGACTCTCCCTCCCGTTCACTATTAGGTGACACCTTACTGGTGTTGAAACACTTACATTTTCAAGTGGATGGGAATGATGATTAAGACGCGCCATGGGAATTTCAAGATGAAGGCGAATCTGTGTACCAGGGCAGACATGTTAGACTTAGAAATTAGATTTGTGGATAGCAGTGATTTCTTGGGCTGATGGTTAGCAAAGGAGCAAAACAAATTTCCCAGATTAAAGTGCTACATTTAGGAGATACACTCGAATTTTATGAGTAACACCCTGTGAGATTTTTAAAGTTCTATATTTATAAAGAGATTTAGAGGAAAAAGTGGTTCTTGAACTTGCATCTTGCTAAGAGATCCTCCAAAGTCATCTGATCTTTAGGGCTGTTTTGTAATCTTTTGTCCCTGTGTGGAGTGCCAGCCAGCCATACCGTGTCAGGTGTCATTCATCCAGAGTTTCCATTCAGGAACGAACGTATTAAACTCTGTCCAACGCGTAGCCCCTGCTTCTCCCACAGCCCTCGTTGGTAGAAGATGACACTGTGGACGTACAAACAAGGCTTGCACTGAGATTGCAAACCGTGTAAATTGATGAAAACGCTCTGCCTTCGGAGTGTCATTTTCCAGAAGCGCACACACGGCGCCTGGAAACGTTACATCACCGGGGAATGGGATGTAATAAGTGCGGACATCAATGATGGAAGACGGACACTCGCGTGCATCCCTGTCCCGCGCGATGATCCCGGGGTTGCATCAGGGACCCAAGGCGGCCATTGGGATTTGAGATGTGGGTGCATCAAAGTCCTGTGTGTGTGTGTGTAGATGCTTTTTTGGAAAAACCAGATGACCGTCACTATCAGGAATGCATATGCTGCACATTCAGGATATTACACGGCTAAATAAAGATTTACCAAACAAAGAAAATAGCCCAGGTAGTGCAAGAGTGGCTTCCTCCCCCCCCGTGATTTGTGAGTGGCAATGATCTGTGTCATTCAGCCTCTAACTGGGATCTCACTCTGCCGCTGACTCATGTGCTTTTTATAGTCTTTCCACTTTATAGCCTCTGTATGTGTGACACCGTCCTGCTGGGAAGAGTGTTGATACTCAGAGGCACGTTGAGTCCAAGTTTTTTTACACACCTGGCTGTTTAAACCAACAGAGGTACAGCTTTATTTTGATGGTACCTCCCTGTGCATACACACGACACCATTGTGGTGTCATACACACGTTGTATTTTAGAGCTATCTCTGCTTTGCTATACTGTGTTCCAAGTGCGTTCTTCCAATGACAACAGGCGATTGAAGTTATTTTGTAAGAGGTAAATACAGATTAAACGTGTATGTAGAACGTTCTGCTTGTTGCTGAGTGTTTTCAATTATTTTCTATTGCAGCTGCTGCTTAGGAGTCATTGTAGTCTGACATTTTCCTCAAATTGGTGGTAATTTCGCTACTGAATGAATATCGAGCACACGCTTACATGTCTCTGCTGCCTAGTGCTACCTCTTGTCTGCAGACAAGCTCTCCCACAGTCCTCTTTGTGTCGGATGACAGGCATGTGAATGGGGCTGGCGAGGGGAAAGCCCTGTGCCACAGCGAGGCCGAATGGAGGAAGCACTGCTTTGCATGTCAGATTTACAGGAGCTGTCAAGCCTGAGACGACCGCTGCCTGTTAACTATCGGACGCATGTGGAGTCACAAACCTGACCTGCTTTTACAACACAATAGACACTGGTAGGTGGGGGGGGGGGGGTTATCTGTCTGAGCCCAACTGCGGATCTCCCCGAAGCCAAACAGAGAGAGATGCTTTGCAGTATTAAGCGTGGGTCATCTCGTTGCATCATGAACGTGTTCCTCTGTTGCAGATGTATGTTACATTGAGCACCAAAATAGCTCAGTAATTCTCCTCATCCTCAGCACAGCCTGCTACCTGCAACATCAGTCCATTATGAAATAGTGTGTGTGTGTGTGTGTGTGTGTGTCCCCCACACACACACACACACTCCCTGTTGAGACACGATGGCTCCACCAATGTTTTCTGCTCTCAGGTTGATTGATGCTACACGACAGGCAAACCCCCGCCCTGAAGGCATCAGATGCACGTGTTGTTCTGGGAGCTTGATTTTGATTCTGGCTATAAAATGACTCCTGGTAGCTAGCTTCTTGCGGTTGCTTTGTCCCATCTGTGAACACTTTACGTCACCTGTTGACTTCAGAAGTTCTGTGTTGTGATCCAGGTGTTGGAGGACAGTACACGGAGCTCGTGCTACTCATTGCGACTATCACTTGAGACCGCTAACCCTAGCTTTAACTCTATAGCTTCTTTAATGTTTATCCACACAATAACACTAGGGGTGTGAGCCCTCAATGACTCAGCAAACGTTTTGATGATAAAAAGGATGGAGAATTAGTGCTAACTTTAGCAAGCAAGGCCAACTAGCTTCCAAAATCCAAAATATAAGGTAGGGTAATAAGCTTTACACGGAGTAAAGGATCTGACGTTCTGAACAGTAAGCTATGTTCTGGATGGACTGCATGCACACAGAAAATAAGAAGCCGTCCATGGCTCGTTCATCAGTCTGCTTCTTATATAATAGTCATAATCACTGTGGTGAAATTCAGATGCCAGCTCTGCTGACACTTATCTGCCAAAGCGTCAGCATTTGAATCTTAATTTTTAAGCTGCTATTTTTAGGCTTCAAAGCACTGGCAGAAAATGTCTTGCTGGTGTATTTTACATCTCTGTGTTAATGTAAATGTCCACACAACAGATTCCATCTCTGAAAGGTACCATTTGTAGGCTGAGGTGAAGGGAGACGTCTTGTGTGCAGGCTGGGGCTGAAATCCGCTGCAGGCATGAAGCCCCGGTGGAAATGGACGCCAGCTTGGTGTCTTTCCTGTCTGTGTCTCCGGGCTTCAGGACATTGTTTAAAGCAGACTAAGCTGCATGGCGACAGAGGCTTTTTGAGTGCCAGGTTCCCATTCACACTGATCACACATTAGACTGATCAAATCAGACTCCAGGCCTGCTTCCTCACTAACTCAATTTGCTCTCATACGCTTCCCTTTTCACGCTGAGCACAAGCACGCACACATTTACACACACACACGGACCCGGTTGCACGCTTAAACATGTGCACACAAACAGAAAAACCAACAGAGAGTGGGGCAGTACCCATTGAGCTCTAATGAAAAGCAGAAAAAGCTGTTACCTTGGCAACTGCCAGCACACATCTTCAGGAGGACCCAGATTTCCTGTCTGACTGCGATCGTATTGTTTTGGTTCTCTTTTGATAGCGGCAGCATCCCTAGACAGATTATCTCGCGGCTGGCAAGAATTTATGCTAAATCATCGGGAATTAAACATCAGCCGTTTGCACAGACAGGAAGTCGCCACGCTAGAAAATCCCCAGCCGTGGATTAAACACCTCCGCAGTTCACCTAAAGTCTTAAAACACAACTGAGATCAATGATCTGAGTGATTGTATCTGGGTCTTGAGACAGTTTCTCAACACACATCTGGCTGAGGAGCGAGACCACCGCTGCCAAAAGCAGAGGATCATGGGAATACATCTGCAGGTGCAATTTATCCAAATCACCCGGCAGCACAAGACGTGTGAACCCGAGCTCTTCAATGTTTATTAACAGAACATCTTTCTACCCTGAGCATACAGGGAAGACCAATCAAGGGGTTAAAATCCACAGACCTTTGTTTTTGAAGGATGAACGTGGTTCCTGGAAGACAGCGTTAACCCCCACAGCACCCTGTATCCCCCCCTCCCAATGTATCAACATGAAGCCATGCGTGTCTGCCATTTATTTGATTTTGCAAAGCATTTGGGTCCTTACTGTTCCCATCATTATCATTCCCATCACCATCAACGTAATCAGATTATTATAATTATTATAATTGCCTGTGCAGTGTTTGTTATCTGTGCATGGCGGTCTAAACAGGACACAATTCAGACCCATGTTATTTTACAGAAAAGGGGAGGGTGGCTGGAGGAGGGGCACGCTTACCTTTTTTTAAAAGTCTTTTTGAAACATGTTGACACTTTAAAACCAAGATGACGACACCCACCTCCGAGCTCTAGATGTTCCTCTGTGGTTAAATAACACAGGGGGTAATTTGCTGTGTGCACTGTGTTCTCTGCTGTGCCGTCTCCCTGACGTTTGCGTAGGCGGCTCTCGTCATTGCACATGCTAACTGTTAGCAACCGACAGGAACTGTAAAGCAGAGGAAAGTTGACTCAATTCCACAAAGCAACACATATGCAACTACTTCACTTTATATCCCATTGCTGCTTTTAGTACAACTGTCAGTGCACCCATAAAGATATAAGAATAGTTACCTTTGGAGGAGCTGATTTATTCTACAGATTCTCTTTTTCGACGTCGCATTTGAATTTCAAAATGACTACAGGTGTTTTTATCCGTGTTAAACTCATGGGCTTTAACACCGATTGTAACTCTGCGGAGAATATTACATTTATGAAGAATTAGGTTGTTCATGGCTTCCCAACAAGATATTATTCCTTTGTAAAATATTGCTTTTGTATGGTAAACCTCTCAATGTGGAACATTGTATTATTCTCCCTCTAGGTAATTACCTGATCAGCACTAATGGTTTGTTTTGTGTGTGTGATTCATGACTTGGAAAGGGCTGTTGTCGCCCTCTTGCTTGAATGTCTCAGGGAGTGAAATGACTCTCTTAACACCTTCAATAGCGTCACATTTCCTCCTTTATTTAATGGACAGACCTTTGCTGTTTAACATTTACTGAGGAGACAATAGGCGACATGCTACTGGACCCACACGTGTATACATTCTGCTCCGTTCTTCTGCAACACAAAGAGCTTCAGTCTGCTCTAAAGTGTTTGTGTTGATTTCCTTTTGCTTCTATCTCTTTATATAAAGTCTCAGATGTCCTCTTTAAGCCAACCAGCCCTTATTTTGTTAGCAAGAGGCTCCAAATCCAAACACAGTCCTTGTGCGATGGATTTCTCTGCTTTTTGCTTTATTTCCCTCCTTAAGTGTTAATCCCAGTAAACAGCAAATGACTGAGTGAATCCAGACTGTGGTTTGCCCTTGGTTCATTTTGTTTTGCTAAGCTTCCCGAGCCTCAGGCTTTGGCTATTACATGTCACCATCTGTCTCCTTATGCACATACGTCTGTGCGTTCTGTATTGCATTCTGCCTGGGAAGTGCAGCGAGAATAACCAGGAAGAGGAGAGGATCTCAGAACTGATGACGTTGAACTGCATTTTTGATAAAGCGCTCGTGAGCAGAGAAACAACAGAGGACACTTTTTTTGATTGATTAATTGTTTAGGTGATTTGTCAGGCAACATTATACCTCGGTATCTTGTCTTATTTAAAGTAAATCAAAAGGGCCCTATGCTTTTATGGGTCTCCCCTTTCCTGTAATGTGTTGTATAGGTGTGTATGTAAATGGTCTGAAAGGCAATAGAAATGAAGGTTGAATGAATACATAAAGACAAACGTGTTGTATTATTGGATAGCCATGCTAGCAGTGCGGCTCTAGCTAAATGTGGGTGATAAGCATTTTAGTTAATCAACTTTTCTTTGTACACCGCCTCACAGAATCTGCAGAGGAGGGGTTGTGCAGATTCTTGTTTATTCTTTATTGTTGTAAAAGTTATTGCAGAAAGTGATCCTGCTGCAGCAGCCTTTCATAATCCATCCCCATAAATAAGCAAAACATTCCTCTGTATCTGGCAGGGTCTACTTTCTGTTGGATCTGCAGTAGCATTGATTCGGTTTCCCTAAGGTGCATGAAGTGCTGTGGTTCCAATATGTTAGGTTCTGTTAACACAGGAAGGCTCAAGACAATTGTCCTCGAATGGATATCATGTTTATCATCTGTTTGTTCTTCTCCCTCTTCAGACGGCCTATAAGCCCTGGCTGTGCGCTCAGTATTTCCCCACCACGCAGCTGTCCTGTCAGAGGAAGGTACCTTGCCAGCAGTACTGCCTGGAGGTCCAGCAGAGCTGCCCGTTCATCCTGCCCGACAACGACGACCTGATCCACGGAGGCAGCCCCAGCTTCATCTGCACAGGTCAGAACCCACTCAGTGTCAGCAGCAGCAGCAGCAGCAGGGAACATGCTTGTGTGTGGGTGTTCGTGTGGCCTTGCCTCGGAGAAAAAGCTCCTAATTTTAATTCAGCATTTTATCTCACAGTATGAAATCATGTGTGTTACTGCATGGTGTTCCTCCAGGAGAAAGCAGGTGAGAGGTGTTTTCCGGAGGCTTTCTGATGACATCTAGTGGCAAGCACAGACGAGGACTTTTTCACAAAGCACTGATGAATTGAATTTGGCTCATACCTCAAGATTTACTGCAGTTCATACCATAGCAATCACCAAGGACTTTCCCTCAGAGGAGCTGGATGCATGCCAGCACACAAGGTGTCTGTAGTCCGAGCTCCACCACAGCTGCAGCAGCGCGGACACACCGGAGTCTGCAGGGTGGAGCTAAGCCGGAAATTATGTCAGGTCAGCAATATTTCAGGGGCTAGGGGACTGTAGAGACATTACAAGTGTGGGAAGTTGAGTTTTATTTGTATTTATTGTTGTTTTTTCTCCAGTTTTAAAGGTTAATCTGACTGGAAAAACCCTCTCAGAAATATTAGGAAGGGGTTTGTTTTTAAAGTAACGCGATACATGAGCCATACAGCCCCTAAAACATATATACAGGTCTGCAAATAAAGATGGATTTGCCTAAACTCTTGATGAGTGTATAGACACATCAGCCAATCGTATGTCTGCTCTCCTCACCCCCCCCCCCCCCCCTCCCTGATGTTTAGTTTTAGAGACCTGAGGGAGGTTTGCCTCCAGTAGTCAGTCTTTCCGTGCAGGTGAGTGCAGTGACAGCTGGCAGGTGAAGACTTCAGAGTCAGGGCCAGGGCGGCTGTGAAGGCGGCGCTGCGGCAGCCTCTGTGTGCTGTAGCCTTGCTGTGGGTTCAGCCGCGGGTCAGTGTGTCTGCTGCTCCGCCTCGTGACCACGGCTACACACCGAGGTGGTGTTTCTGCACAGCTGCAGGGAGAGTATCACTGCGATGCCATTAAGCTGTTCAATGCAATTTAGAGTGTTGGTGCTAACAGATGCTGTTTTTAACTGAGCTGCAGCAGTTTTTAATTACTCTGAACACCTCTGCTGAAGACAGTCAGTATTAGATACACTCCCACTGCATGAGGATCACTCATGACCGCACCACAACAGCTGACATGTTTAAATATCAAATTGTTAAATGTTTTTATATTCCTCCCTCATCATATTTCTCCTGTCATCTCTCCCCCAGGGATCCTGGCAGATCATGTACCAGACAGTGAGGCGAAGTGCTGCGACGTCCGATGGGACTCCAAAACGGACAGCCCCTCAGGCGGTACACTAAGAAGGACTGCTTCTTCCTGCCAGCCCGAGGGGGCCTCGGTCACCTCCGCTGCCACCGCGAGACTGTGCAGCGGGCGGCTGAAGATTTGCCTGCTGGCTCTCGTCCTCCTACACACTGTCATCATCATTTCAGCCTCCCATAATTCCACGTTGGTGGGCGTGGCTGCCATTTTCTCGCCAGAGGAGAGCGCTTCTAATGAGGAGTGAACCTTGGGGTGCTGTCTTCGAGAGGATTATGGCTTTCGCAGGGCTGCCAGGGACACATCTGGCGAGACCTGCCGGAGACGCCTCTACAATCTGCCGCCGATGAACCATCAACCACAGGAAGTGGGAGGGTTTTAACTGGAGCTAAGGGTGCTGGGACTGGACACGGACCGAAGATGTTTGAGAACCACCCCCCTAAAGAACTGACCTCTTGCCACTTAAAACCTGCTCATTGTTTCTATTCCATCCAAATGTTTTCTAGCATATTGTCCCTCTTCTCCTTCCTTCCCTTCCTTCCTTCCTTCCTCCCTCCCTTCCCTCCCCCCCGTGTATGGATGGCACGTCAGAGGAATAACGGACTTTTGATGAGTGTGCACTCTCGCTCATCATTACCTTTAGATTTTTGCTGCATTTCTTTCAGGTGCCAGAATGTTTTTTGACATATCAACTGTGTTCCACTTCCTACTCTGCATTTCTTACTACCTTGAATGTGATGTTGCTCGAGGGCCTGTCAGGACCAGCTCATCCATCACTCATAGTTTCTCTGGAAAACAAAATGTCTGTGATTCTGCTATATTCTGATGTTCGGCTTGTATTTTTGTCCCACTAGATCTCTTCTCGACCCCTTAGCGACAGTACATGGCTACTGGTTTTAGGACCTTAAGTGCTCTGAGAACGGCTCGCTATCGCTTCTAACTTGTTGGGCCATTGAGCAAGTTAGGAGCGATGGACCGGCGGAGGTAGTGACGCCACAGGAGGACAGGAAGTGGAGTTCTCTGGTTGGTGGAGCGTTCACTTGACCTCATACGGTAGTGTCGGGTTTAACGCCACAAACAGTATTTAGAGTAGTGAGAGTGCAGGGACACTAGAGGACAGTTGCATGATGCCAAAACACCAGGGGTCTCGTTTATCAAGCACGCGTACACTTGTTCCTCCACAGAATCCAACTTATTATATATTGAAATGGACGTAGCCAAGTGAATACAGAGGATGGGAGCTAACTACACCTCCACTTCCCAGAAGGGGGAGAAAAAAAATACCTGGAGGCCAGAGGTGGATTTAAATGCTTCCGGAAACTCCCATCTCCATAGAAGGGAGGTTTTTAAGCTACTGTATGAAGGTAGACTTGTAAGACAACTCTCTTGTGTAACACATTCAGTAAAAGTCTTTTTGCTGTTAAGACAAAGTCCGTAACTATTAAATATACCCTCTGCCCAAAGATGGTGGACGTAGGTAATGACCCGGAGTTGCTCTTTCCACCAGAAAATTCTACAGGGATAATTGTTGGTAATATTATCAACACAAAGGTTGGGAATAAGGGGGACAAGTGGTATAGAACAGTGTGGGGTGAAATCAAACACCAGGAACACATTTGGAACTCGTCCTACGCTCGCTTTGATAAATGAGGCCCCCACATCTTTGAGTGCCTCTCTGCTGCGTACGCCCCAGTGAGGCAGATCCTGGGAATGCGGCAATATAGAGGAAGCAGCCGCTGTTATCGTCCCACTTTGTGGAATCTTCACTACTGTGTGTAATCGCAGAGAATGTGACCAGACAGCCAATCAACAATCAATCAGTCCGTCGACCCTTAAATACCCCTAGACGCGCTGATCCACCGCTATCTCTCCAAGGTGAGCAAAGGGCTGTGTTAGTGTCAGAGTGGGAGGAGTTTTAAAGGGCTGATCCACCCATTTTGTTCCTTTTTCTTTTTGCATAGTTGCTACCAGGGAAGTGAAGGGATGAAGACTACTTTTCTATACCCACAGATTTACCCACTATATCCAAATCTGACACCAGGAGCAACTAGTGATATACCAAAAATAAAAGCTAATCATGGTTGCCTCTGATGATCAGTGACTGACAGATTAGAGTTTCTGCCCCTAATTGAGCTTACTGCCTCACATCACACACCAGAGTAAGATTTCACATGGAAGTCTACACTTTTTTTCGCATTTTCAAACATTAGGCCCCCCCAGTTTACTCTCTTTTGCCTGAATTATCGAGAACTACTTTCCTTTGAATGCAGCAGCGGATGTATCAGGCCCACACTTCGTGCTTCGCCCCTTCCTTTCTAGCTGTTCACCATCTGAGTCCTGTGGATCTATGCAGATGAACACCCTGTCCTTGTCCTTTCTGTTGTAAATATGTCCTGAGGATGTGGGATACCGAAAAATGGCCGCCCTCCCTTCCACCCCAGACCCTCCCCCGCCCCCACCCCCCCCACTGTTGGAAATCTCACTGTGTTTTCTGTTCGCCACCTTGGTTTTTCGTCTGTTTTTTGAGATTTTTGCCGCATTTTTTCCGTTGTCTAAAGCAGTGGTGTGAGTTGATGAGTAGGACTAAGTTGGATGTTAAAAAGACGAGATCAAGAGGTCTGGAGAAAAATATACAAAAAAATGAAGCTTGAATTGAGAAAAAGGGTTCAAATATAGAGAAAAAATTATGATAAAGTTGTCATATTGTCATACTAGAGATGCTTTAGTTTGCTAATTTACTTTCTTTTTTTTCTACAAAAGACTTGGATGAAAATTATTTATAAACTGCGTCCCACGAGTCATGATCTTTTTTGGACGTAAAACAAATACATTTATTAACATTTTGTTCAAAAGAAAATAAATATAAATTATGTTAAACATTACTGGTGTTTGTGATTTCTTCACTGAATGTCCAAAGAGTGCAATATCAAATAAAAATATATTTGAATAAATGGTGTCAAATATGTAAAAGATCTTATAATTTAAATAGACAATAATCAAAGGTTTTTTTAAAGTACATTTATATATTAAATTGTATTATTTGTGTATCATGTTTGTGCACTCATACTTTTTATATTTTTATATATTTATTTTATATTTTTAAATTCTGCTCTGATTTCATAAACCTCATTTGTCACGGTGACCCTTATTTCATAATGTCACTTTTCATAACAGTGATGATGTCATGCTCTCAGCTGTAAGCCAATCACACGCTCTCAGCATCTAGCAGCAGGGGGTGTGTGATTGGCTGAGAGTAATACCATCACTGTTATGAAAGGTGACTTTATGAAGTAGAAAGTAAAAGTGTTACTGTCAAAAAGCCAATACGAAATACAGTTGTAATGCATTTTTAATATGGAAAAGATAATGATGAAGTAATAACATATCATAGGAATCAAGTAATGTTAAATTATTTTTAAAATATTGTTTCGTGAAAATATCAAAACAATTATTTTATCACAAGTTATAAATATTAGAAAAAAGCTGATAAAGTTGAAGAATTAGGACATCTATCCACAGCTGCAGCAGTGGAGAAACTGCAGGTGTGTTTGCGGCCTGTGGCCACTGGGGGGCAGCAGCGCTCCATGTCCAGAGAGAAGGCGCGTTCAATCTCTGTTGGCTGTCCCGGCCTGATAATACAGGGGGGCGGGGTCAGACGATACTGATATATATTTAGATATAAAACAATGCAGTTAAAATAATTCTCCTTATGCCATATGGTAGGCATTTTCTATGAGTCTGGAGGGAAAATAAATTCAATCTTCCTTAATCAACCATTGCTTCAATGCACCATCTATCGAGCACCTAGGTGACACAAATCAAACACATCTTCACCTACCAGGTGCATTCTGGGTCTGGATACCTGTATCTGTAAGTAAATGTCTGGATGCTAAAGGCTAAATTGGATACAAGCTAACATTTCAGAGTGTTTTATGCATTTTCTTCTTCCTACAGTGAGGTGTGAAGAGACGTGTTTCAGCTGAAACGTGTTTGAAAACCTTCTATATGGACAGAAATGAGCGAGGAGATGCTGGACATGGAGCAGCTGTGAAGGATTTCGCGGGGAAAAGACCAAACAAGATGACGTCAGAGATGTGAGTACAACCATATTTGTTTATAGGCCTACAGTGTATTCAAAACGTTGATGTTGCAGCTGTCCTGGGTGTTATTGCTTTTGTTTTTACTTACGTAGAGTACAAGTTAGAATATTTGCTGCTGAGATGTAATAGTGGTATTATAAGGTAGCAGGAACTTGAATACACTGTACTTTACCCTGCTGTACATTCCCCACTGTTTACATGTCTGTGTTGATTGCTTTGATGGTGCTTTATTCTGCTATTGAGTGTCCTGATATTTCCTTTTTGTACTAAGTAAGGTATTACTGATCATCGCCAGTGTGCAAAGTGAGCTCTATAGCAAGGGAACCTATTGTTTGTTTGGACATAAGGCCTCTGGGGTGTGATGATGTGTCACTATTGTGTATGTTGACATTCAATGCAATTTATTTTCTCATGTGACATTTCCCCAACTGTGGCCTCTGTGCACTAGTAATCTGTAGCAACTGCATGTCTTTAGGGGAAAATAGTAAATCTCAGCAGCTGTTGTTGTTGGCATTTTGTAGAATATCCAATCAGCAAAGCAACGTCATTATCAATTATAAAAAGGAAAAAATAGATTACGAGTTTTATTATCTTGATGAGATTATTACTCAAGCAGTATCTGATATCTGCCTTGCTCTTCTTCTAATCTAGACCGACAAACAGTAACGTAACACCTTGATGCAGCCACAAGGGGGCGGTATTGGACCGTATTAGATATAAGCGCGTGCATTTATGCAGGCTGCATGGATTGTATGAAAACATTAAATGCAATTAGTTTGATGGTTATATTTTGAAACACAATTCATGTATGGATTCCCTTTGAAAACATATAAATCAGGATGAAATAAATGTATAAAATGCCACAGATCCTAATGGTGAATAACAATAGTAGGTGAAAATACAGAATATATAGTATGATGTAGCTCACTGAGCCCATATTCAATATTTCACATATGTTGTGGCCATTATGTGTCTACTATCACACAAAATACTTGATAGAAATAGCTTGTAAACAACCATCATTTCTCTTTCTCAACATGGGATGTCACGTGTTGACGAGCACCCGAGGTAATGTGGACACAAAAACCTTTTAGTTCATCTTCAACGCTTTCAATTTCTAAATGGCAAGCCTGGCTGTTACACTGGTTTCACTGTGATTTCCTCTCTGAGGCATTTCATGCAGTTTCCCACAGCAGCGCTCACACCTCTCCCACTCATTTTCCACTCCTTTTTTTGTTCTTCTCCTGACTGCATGTCGACTGACCTGACATTTCCCATCTCATGGGCCCTTTTCACCAGGCTGACTGTCAGACACTTTGAGGAGCTGGGGAAGGGGAGAGACTTCTTGAGCTTTAAGAAGGTGTTATACCAAGAAATTCAAATATGTTTCAATGCTGAGCCATTGTGAAATCCCACATAGAGCCGTGTGTACATCAAACATAAAGACACCAACTATCACATAAAAGCCGGGTGTGTGTTCTCGCTGCCACACACTCTAAATGAATCTGAGATGCCAGGATCCCTCCCACATCTCGTCCTCTCGCTGCCCACTTTCCTTTTCAGTACCAGTTAATTTATTGAACAAACTGGCATCCAAAAAACGCCTGGGCTCGTGCACATCAAGGGCCCCCCCACTGCAGCAACTAAATCAGGAGGGGGCGGGGCCAAAAACCCTGGAAGAACAGCTGGGGTTATTCTGTACCTCTGCCCTGAGGAGCTAGGCAGTTTGACATTGCAGTGAAGGAGAATAATGTGTTTACATGATCCCTTATGTCTGATGGGAAGTGCAAACACACACACACACACACACACACACACACACACACACACACACACACACACACACACACACACACACACACACACACACACACACACACACACACACACACACTGCTGAAGTCCAGTGACTCTGCAGTCTTGCACCCTCTGGACACACACTTCCCATCTGTCTTGTGCACTCTGTCGAACAAGCTCCTGGAGCCTTTGTGTTTTCGATCTAAAGCTGCAGACATCATTACGTTGTTTCTTCTGCCGTTCGACGCGTTCCTTCATGTGTGTCGCTGCGACGGGAAACATAGCTTTTGCTGCATTTTTTAGGGAGGAGATGGATGGAAGCAAACAGAGGCGTACCTATCTAAAATGTACCAGTGCTTCCATTATTCCAGGTTGAAGTTGAGCTAATAGGTTAGTATTAATAAGCACTCGTATCGTTTGTCCAGCTGTTAGTTCACATACCACTCATGGCCTTAATCATTGTGCCAGTGATGTTCTGGTTTATAAAGTATAACATTTCACTTATATATATCTGTAAAATGAAAGAACAGTGCTGATCCTGGCTTTACTGTCCACAGTTGTCCTACAGAAATCAGATATTTGCATATTTAAACATACCATGTTTACCTGGGGAACATTTACCCTGTTCACCTTAAGTAGTTACAGCGGTAAATAAATACTCAGTGATCACGCGTTGACACATAGTTCACCTCTCTGAGCTTCATGTGGCGCATTAGCCTCGGGCTGCTGCCGTCCGTGCTCGTTGAGATGCAGTAATCAGCAGTCCTGCAGAAGGTAGAGGTCATGATGAGGGGAAACACTCTGAAGGTGACGTTGTTTTCAGTGTCTGATCACAGGTGGCTCAGTTTGTAGCTGAGGGTTTTACGATGAGAGATGTGTGCTGTGCTTTATCCCCCGAGGGCTCAGGATGATTGTCACTCTGAATGTTTTACTGTATGATTTACTGGATGTTTACAGAGTCTGGCAAGCTGTACATACTCTCGTCTGCATTGTTGGCAACTCTATCTGAACGTCCATGAAGTGAACTGACACAATGTGATGTGAGCAGTGCAGCGATTCTTTGTCGTCTTCCCAAGAATCTGTAAAAAGTCACAGTTGCCAGATGGCTTGTGAGACGCTGCCGGCTCCAGACATTTAACAGATATCACAAATTTTCCCCTCTAGATTCCTTACACTGCTTCTGTGTTTTTAAAGTGTTTTAAAGCATGAATCATTCACAACACGTTAGCTTTAAGTGAGGGATGGCGCTGAAATGTCACAGGGAAGTTTAGATTTAAAGTGCACCTACATCTGAGTGAGCCTTTTTCTTCTTGCTCTTCATCTCTTCTTCTCATTTCTTCCGTTTGATAGTGTCTTGAAGGTCAGCATGGGTTGCCTTAGAGACAACACGGCACGACTTCTTCAGAGTCCTGGACACACACACACACACACACACACACACACACACACACACACACACACACACACACACACACACACACACACACACGTATCTGAGACTGTTAATCAGTCAGATAGTCAGGGTGACATTGTGTAGAAAAAATAAAATACTGCATCAAACTATTTTCTCATTTAGTCTAATTAAAAACTAAATGGTTATCTCCTTCTCGAGGAGAGCAAATCTCAGAAGCACAATAAATACTCAGTGAGAAACGAATTACAAGAAGGGACACGAAGGCAAATAACCCGACTCACAGAAATAACAGCGTGTACTTCATTTGTCCCGCTGTTGCAGAGTGACAGTACATTTCATTTGCAGCACGTATGAATGACGTAGGTAGTGAAGGCCAACTCAGAGACTCAGGTGTAAGAAGCAGCTTATAGTTTGAGTTTGGCTTCTAGGCTCAGGACTCATCTCTCCACAGATTGAGTGATAATTAGATAGCTATCCCCCCGAGCCTACAGGTGGAAGCTGGGTCGGTGGAAGCAGCCGCAGCAGCAGCATCAGCAAGGCAGAGGCAGGCAGATCTGGCAGCTTCAGTAGAGCAGCAGGTTTAGGAGACTGTTTGTCTGTTGTGAGAGGGACGAGGCGTGTAAATGGATCATTGGTGCTCGAGTTGCCTGCCTGAACTAGCTCACAGGCTTCGTCCATTTCTCGACTGCTGTAACTTCCTATAGTTTTCCAGAGCTTATATATAATCTCATATTGTCTGGCTAGCCTAACTTGCTTAGATACTTGAAATCATGGAAGGTTTTTTTCGCCCTATAGGATTGGTCACAATGTTTTCTACTTTAAGACCGTCCAAACACAAAGAGCCCTGTTTACAGCTGTAAATAAAAGGCTTTTATATTTATGTCTCACTTTTTGAACCATAACTGACCGAATCAGTCGATCATATGGAGGTAAAGACGGATCGCTAGGAGACGGGGGCGTCTCGGCTGGTTGTATAGAAGTCTATGAGAAAATGTGCTTTCTTCACACTTGATTGTCTTTGGTGCGGTCACAGTCAATTTTTAATTACATCCGTCGTCCTTAATGAAAGACAAGGCAACCAGTGACTTACTTAACCGTACTCTGGTTTAAAGTCTCTTTGAAAAGTCCATTAGGCAAGGTTGTGAATGGATGTCAAATGATTCATCCTCACATTCAGGCTTTTACTCGGGGGCAATTACAGCTATTCTTCATGCAGTTCCTTATCAGAAGCGGGGAAAATATCTGAGAAATGTCTTTTAAAATAGCAAAAGGTTCATGGGTGTTAATCAGAAAACGTGATTGAGGCTAAAAACAAAAATCAATAGTTTCTTCCCACCAGGTGAGAGTTTCGGCGAGGCTGTCGGCGTCCTGATTACCTGGAGGGGACGGACAAATAAGAGGTTGCACTTAAAAACCCACCATCACCCACACACATTGATTATAATCAGGCAGGGGCCAAAGACTGAGGATCAGAGGGAAGTGTTTGGTGTGGAGTGACGAGGACTACAAAGGCTCGGACTGCATGCGAAAAACAAGCTGCTTTCTGACTCGGTCAAGTGGCTCTTGTTCAGTACAGTTTTTGTGGGTAACAAACAAAAGCACAGTACAGTGGGAGATTAAAGAGAAGGTGTTGTTTACTGAGATTCGTCGCCCCCCTCTCTGTGTTAAGGGAAAGGTTTGGTGGTACCAGTAGCGTCCAATGGTTCGGACAATCATGCATTTTAAATTGTTTTGCTCTCTGAATTGCTGGTATTGCGACATCCTTTAAAGGAAGTACATTTTTAGGAGCTCAGGGCGCATAATTTAGCCTTGGTTATGGATGCCACATTGAACAGCTGGATGCTCGTAGTTAATCTTATAATGTCTGCTTTAATGATGCATCCACATTGGCCCAGTACATCGCAGCGCTACTCCCTGTTGCTGAGTGGACTTTCAGACTGTTCAAATATATGTCTGCTAAATACACGTTGTGCAAGCGTCGGCATACTCACACATGTTGAAATGATCCCTCTGCTCGTAGCAGTCAGACATCACAGTGGTCTTAACCTTTCCATTAATTTGCTGCATGAAAACAAGACTTGGTCATGTGTCGTTTAAATCATCTCTGGTAAACGGTCCGGAGATTTTTCAGGTACAAAGTAAGAGTGGCAAAGTGGCTCTTTCAGGTCCAAGAGCTCAGGATGTCCTCTTCACAGTCGGGTTGCTTTGGAGTACTCTTACCCTCTTAAGAGGTCGGAAGAAAGGGAGGTAACTGAGGGGAAAAATATCAGTACAAAAAAACCCAGCCTTGCTTAATTTAGATGTATTTCCCAGTTACCTTTCGCAGATGACTTTACTTTTAGCACAGAGATCAGTTTGAAGCCATTGGTAATGCTGCAGGCGTGCAGGCTCAGGAAGCTGCTGTCTTATCATCTGAATTATGACTCCTTCCTCATAAATAAACCAGTGTCATAAGTCACAAAAGGAATGAGATTAAATCATCGCTCTCCCGCATTGAGAGTTTTCTGTGGTTTTCTGAAGCCCTCTCCGAGCGAAAGTCCTTTGAGCATAAGGCACTTTTTATTGCTAGCATACAGGGAATAATGGAGAAGCACAGGCAATAAAA